>NC_091768.1:81944950-82247981 GCF_029378745.1 Bos indicus
ATGTTCTGGTTTTGTGTTCATTACATGATCATCCTGAAGATGATGCTAGAAGAATGTATTTGTCATTGAGAAGGTTATTGGTAGCAGTGGCAAAATACTTTCCAGGTGTGTGGTAGGGACCAAGACCTGATCAGCATGAAAGGGAGTGTTAACAAAAGCAGTTGCGAAATACATGACCTTTTCTTATGTTGTTTTCTATACATGTTTGTATGTTTCAGATACATGAAAGTTGTGGATGAGAGGTGAAAAGGTAGAGACAGGCTATAAGCAAATTTTAAAGAACTTTGCTCTGGAAGGGAACTAGTGAATGAGATAGGTGGTTAGTTTGGTTATACAATTCTGAAGTATATAAGAAAATACTCCATTGCTTAGAAGGAGCTTGGAATAACTTATTCCACAGGCTCTTAAAAACAAACAAACAAACAAACAAAAAAAAACAGCTAGTAAACTAGAGGGCTACTGCCTCAGAAAAATATCATCAGTACAGTAGCCTGTATATGTATGGCTGTCTTTTAGTGTCTGAAATGCAATGCTAAGATGCTATTCAGTAAAAGCAATTTAACAAGGGTTCTAATTGCTCTCTTTAAATGACATCTACCCTTTCAAGGTCCACCATGTTCCAGATCCTCTGTGAAACGTCCTGATCTATCCCTTGATGAATTCAAATAACATCCCTTGTTAGACCCATGGAATTTATAACTTTGTTAAGAGCCTTTTTATTTTTGTTTAGAAGTGATTCATGTGGGTTATTTGTCTTTTCCCAACTATATACTCTGGGAGATAGTGAAGGACAGGGAAGCTTGGTGTGCTGCAGTCCATGGGGTTGCAAAAAGTTGGACAGGACTGAGCGACTGAATAATAACAGCTATATTAGAGTATGTCTGAGTATGGAATCCATGAGTGATACAGCTTTTGTACTCTTTGCCATCCTGGCATGAATAAATGCTTTCTGACTAGTTCACAGCATTGCTCACCCAGCTCCTGAGAGTCCAACAGATGCCTTAAGACACAGTGGTGTTTTACCTTGGGTCTCCATCCAGTGTGCCTTTGTTGAACACCTTCTGGTCTTCACGATGCTTGTGGATTTTCTTGGATTTGTTTTCATAGAGCTCGGCACCAGAGGAGGAGCAAGAGAGTCCCCGAGCTGAAACCCCCAGCACTGTCACGGAGGTTGATATGGATCTAGACACCTATCAGATAGCACTGGAGGAAGTGCTGACCTGGTTGCTTTCTGCCGAGGACACTTTTCAGGAGCAGGATGACATTTCTGATGATGTGGAAGAAGTCAAAGACCAGTTTGCAACCCATGAAGTAAGTAATCTGTAGCTGATGAACAGGAGTATGTGCCATGGTGCCTGTGTCTTAATCAGGAGATGCACCCTGATATATATTGTTTACTGAATTCTGCTCCACAGAAATTTCATGGCATTATTTGAGAACTTCAGTTCAGTTCAGTTCAGTTGCTCAGTTGTGTCTAACTCTTTGCGACCCCATGGACTGCAGCACACCAGGCCTCCCCGTCCATCACCAACTCCCGGAGCTTACTCAAACTCATGGCCATTGAGTCGGTGATGCCATCCAACCATCTCATCCTCTGTCGTCCCTTTCTCCTGCCTTCAATCTTTCCCAGCATCAGAGTCTTTTCAAATGAGTCAGTTCTTTGCATCAGGTGGCCAAGGTATTGGAGCTTCAGCTTTAGCATCAGTCCTTCTAATGAATGTTCAGGACTGATTTCCTTTAGGATGAATTGGTTGGATCTCCTTGCAGTCCAAGGGAGACTCAAGAGTTTTCTCTTAGACCACAATTCAAAAACATCAATTCTTTGGCACTCAGCTTTCTTTATAGTCCAACTCTCACATTCATACATGACTACTGGAAAAACCATAACTTTGACTAGGTGGACCTTTGTTGGCAAAGTAATGTCTCTGCTTTACACTTTTTTTTTTTGTGGAAGACTTAAGATTTTTAAATAGGGCTTCATTATAAAACTGGCGTGCGTGATTAACTCTATGTTGGAATTAAATTTTGGATTTTGGTCTTACCATAATTTGTAGATTCAGTGGAGCCACTGACAAAAATCAGCGCTTTAGTACTGCTCGTTTTGGAAGTGTATTATTATAGTTAAGACATAAAATGGCTAATCAGTACACCAAGTCTTTAAATTTTGAATGCTCCCTAGGAAGTGGTTATTTTTATTTGTTATATGATTAAACAAACTTGTATCCAGTATTCTTGTATACTTTTATATAATGAAAATTTCCTACTATTTCAGGAATATATTGCTTTGTAGTGATTGGGTTATGTGAAGAATTCTTTTGATTAAGTAGTTTTTTGGTGGTATGTTAATTGACAGGTTTTATTTGCTATTTTGGTTTGAAAATAATACAAATGGTCATTTTATTTAAGCAAGTCCTTTTGGGCGAGCGTGGTGTTTTATTTATTATATCTTCTCTTAGTTCCATGTTAATGATCTATCAGTCGCATAATCAGCATTGACATAAAAATAGCTCGTGTTATCAGATATAATATGGTCCTCTTTGATCTTATCTTTTTCCTTAGGTCAGCTGCTTATTTCCTATATTCAGAGCTTACAGAAAAGTGGATCAAAGTCTGCTTTATTTGAAGTCTGCATGGTTACTTTTTTCTCCCCCCACAGCATTGATATTTAGGCATTAACAATTTATTAAGATTTGCTTTTCTTCAATGAGCAGCTCATAGATCATAACGATGTACCTTCCCAGGCTTTTATGATGGAACTGACGGCTCACCAGAGCAGCGTGGGGAACGTCTTGCAGGCAGGAAACCAACTGATAACACAAGGAACTCTGACAGATGAAGAGGAGTTTGAGATTCAGGAACAAATGTCCCTGCTGAATGCCAGATGGGAGGCGCTCAGGGTCGAAAGTATGGACAGACAGTCCCGGTGAGTGGAGGCCCGGGAGTGAACACTGCTGCAAGATGGGGCCTAGTTGTTTTCTTTAAAAAAATTTTTTTAAATTTTTATTGAGTTTGTTACAATATTGCTTCTGCTGTTTATGTTCTGTTTTTCTGTCCACAAGGCTTGTGGGATCTTAGTTCCCTGAGCAGGGATTGAACCCTTACCTTCTGCATTAGAAGGTGAAGTCTTAACCACTGAAAGTCCCAGTTGCCCACTTTAACACAACTAAAAGTCCGCATGTCTGTGGGAACTTGCCTTGTCAAATTTTGACTCTTTTCTGTATGTAGCATTGCTGGAATTTTTATGATCTTTATTTCCCCTTTGATATGTTAACCAAATGAAAAGGTAAAAGTGGCCATACAGAAATCAGCAAAAAAAGGGCAAAGACATTGTATGTGGACTTTGCAGTATTAAAGCTGGCTAACCACCAACTCTGACATGAAGATAGGGCTATGTTTTATTTATCTAGAACTCCCTTTTGTAACCTTTTTTAAGAGTACAGTTCATTTTATTTCGTGTATTGTATGTTAAGGAGCAAACTATTCCACTGCAATTTCCACCTATTTAATAGGCAGGAATTCCTGATTAAAGAAACAATGATTCTGATACAAATAGAGGGTGCTGTTATTTGCATTTTTGGAGTGCATTTAATTGACTGCATTTAGGAAGAAAATAAGTTTTTTGCTGGTTTCTATATTTAAAGACTAAATGTTGCTTTAAAAGGTTAGACAAGAGTGTGTTCCCTGCCCCGTTTCCTTGATGCCTGGAGTGTGTGTTTGCCTTTGCAAAGGGAAGAAGGAGTAGGGATAACGCTCTGCTCCCCTTGGACAGGTTGCACGATGTCCTCATGGAACTCCAGAGGAAACAGCTACAGCAGCTGTCCGCCTGGTTAACGCTCACAGAAGAACGCATTCAAAAGATGGAAACTTGCCCCCTGGATGATGACTTAAAATCCCTGCAAAAGCTGCTGGAAGATCATAAAGTAAATCTGGCTCATATTTCTTTTATACCTTATCAAATATGAAAAAGCAGCACTTAGAATTCTCAGGGGTTGATGGCGTCTATCGTTAGCACAGAGCTGGGACACTCCTTCAGTGCACTCTTGTATTCAGTAACTTGCAGGGTGCAGTGCATAGGGATGTGGGTTTTCTGAGCCAGGGATGAAAACGCAGGTCAAATTTTATATGGGTATATAGAGGTTTGTTATGGAGAAGGAAATGACAACCCACTCCAGTGTTCTTGCCTGGAGAATCCCAGGGACGGGGGAGCCTGGTGGGCTGCTGTCTATGGGGTCACACAGAGTCGGACACGACTGAAGTGACTTAGCAGCAGCAGCAGCAGCAGCAGCAGAGATTTGTTGTGAAAGTACATAGTGTCCATAAGATTCTCAAAGTTTTTTTTTGTTTTTTGGACTCATGAGTGGTTAAGAACCCTAGTCCATTGCATGAATGCAACGTGTTGGGAAATAAGGAAACCCTCAGATTGGTCTGTTCATAATCCTTCCAGGAAAGCTATTGCTTCTTTTCCTAGGTGAGGATTCATGAGTTTTGTGAGTGGTTTGAAAAGTGAAAGTTGCTCAGTTGTTTCCAACTCTTTGTGACCCCATGGACTGTACAGCCCATGAAATTCTTCAGGCCAGAATACTGGAGTGGGTAGCCTTTCCCTTCTCCAGGGGATCTTCCCAACTCAGAGATCGAACCCAGGTCTCCTGCATTGCGGACAGATTCTTTACCAGCTGAGTCACAAGGGAAGTTCAAGAATACTGCAGTGGGTAGATTATCCCTTCTCCAGGGGATCTTCCTAACCCAGGAATCCAACTGGGGTCTCCTGCACTGCAGGTGGATTCTTTACCAACTTAGCTATGAGGGAGGTCACAAATTTAGGAGATAACTTTTCATAGTCAAGGAAAGGTAGAGTAAAATAGCTTCTCTGCAAAGTGTTTGAAGAATTTTATTTCTCAATGAAATAACTAGATAAATGGGTAAATTAAGCTTTAAGGATACATTAAACACAAAAACTCAAGGCAGTTGACAACACTATCGGTAGTATTTGAATAAATTACCTATATACCTAAATATATGTCTTGTGACCTGGCATTCTCTTCCCATGGAAGAGGTAGGAAGAAAATTGTCTGTATACCCCAGTTGCTTTCCTGGGTAACGAATCAGAACAGCTTCTGACTATTAAATCACATTTGACTTATGTCACTTTATACAGTGCTGTACTAGATAAAATGATCTCTGACTTTGTGTATTTAAATTTGGAACTTTTTTGATTTAATGATTCTATATTCTTAATTCCTACTGTATGCACTAAACTTGATTATGTGACACCTTTTCTCTTATTCTTTCAGCCAAAACTTGGAATAAAAATAATAAAAGTGATGACATCACATTTGCAGTCTGTTATGACATTGCATTTTCAAATTGCTTTGGTTCATAATGAAATGTAAAGATATATAATGGGTTTGTTTCCTTAGGAGAACACTTAGGCTAATGGTTGGAAATTTAAAACAGGATGCCTCATTAAGTGTCCTTAATTACTATTGACAACTGGGTAGATTTTAAATATGTAAATGGGAAAGAGTAGACATAATGGTTTATCTGAATTTTTTCTCTAGAGTTTGCAGAATGATCTTGAGGCTGAACAAGTGAAAGTGAATTCCCTGACTCACATGGTGGTGATTGTTGATGAAAACAGTGGCGAGAGTGCTACAGCTATTTTGGAAGATCAATTACAGGTAAGGACTTATAAAGTAGGATAGTGCTAAGGCACCTGGGGTCTGAGCCTCAGTCACACATTGTTCCTATTCTTCATGTTCAGTCTGTTTATTTAGGTTAGTAAAACCATCTTCTTTAGGTTGTACTTCCCAGCTGGGGTTCCACAGCATGGGGGTTTATAGGAGAACCAAGGTATCATTCATTTACTTCAGCCTTTGGGTGTATGAACAAGATTTTGAAGCTCAAGAACTGATCCCAACAAATGATCCACAGCCTTCTTGCCCAGAATCAGTTGATGAATTTGTTAAAATGCATATTTCTGGGCCTCACTGGGAGTGGGGCCAGTGAATATGTAAAAAAATGTCAAGTTTGAGAATTTCAGTCATGTAGGATTTAATATCCCTGTTTCTTTAGTAGATCAATATGTAAATGTCAGCATCAGTTTTGGGAACCCCAACAACTTGCTTCTTTTTGCTCAGTGACTATAGTGTACGCTTACAAGTCTTTATAAAGAGAGTTTTTGGTACAGTTGACTCTTAAACACATGGGGTTTGGGGCACTGACCTCTCAAGCAGTCAGAAATCCTAGTATAATTTTTACTTCCCCAAAACTTAACTAACAATAGCCTGTTGTTGACTGGAAGTTGTACTGGTAACAAATAGTCCATTAGAACATATTTTGTATGTTATATACGTATCTACAGTACTCTTGCCTGGAAAATCCCATGGATGGAGGAGCCTAGTAGGCTGCAGTCCATGGGGTCGCTAAGAGTCAGACACGACTGAACGACTTCACTTTCACTTTTCACTTTCATGCATTGGAGAAGGAAATGGCAACCCACTCCAGTATTCTTGCCTGGAGAATTGCTCCCCCAGGGACGGGGGAGCCTGGTGGGCTGCCATCTGTGGGGTCACACAGAGTCGGACACGACTGAAGTGACTTAGCAGCAGCACAGATATTTTATGCATTCCTGAATTTTTAACTTTTTCTTAATTTTTTTTTTGATATTTCTAGGCTGTGTGGTTCATCTTCATTTCAAATTTTTGTCACAAATCTTCAAAATTTTTTCCTATGTATTTATTGAAAAAAATCCAAGTATGAGTGGACCCGCCCAATTGTTCAAGGGTCAGCTGTATTTTATTTGAACTTGGATTACCTGATATAATGTTGCCAGGTGATGATTTCAGTAACTTTCAGTTGATGATTTTTAGTAACTATAAATTATCATATGGAATTCTTTTTCTTTTGCAACATTTAAAACTGGGCAGTGGTTTTGAGATTTTGGTGCAACAGTATTTAGTTTTTACAGTAATCGTAGAGGTAGGCATTCATGTCTTGTCTATTTAACAGTGAGGGTATTCATAGTGGTTGAGTGAAGGCCCCGAGGTTTAAATAGGCAATGAGTTTTCAGGCGGAGATGAGAGATCTCTCTTCTGGCTCTACGTTCTCTACTTTTGCGCAATGCAAAGCCTATTTTGATAATACAAATAAAATAATATAATATGCATTAAATAATTCTTGCTTATAGGTAAGTAATGAAGAAACAAAACAGAATTTGTTAATCATTATTTATAAAGTGGTAATAAAGTAATTAGTTGGGAAAGTCATCATGAAGATTGATTTTTTTAAATGTATCAAATTTATTGATTTAGTCTTGCTAATACTTATAATATTCTGTTGCTGTTTGGTGGAATTTTCTGTGTATCATGCAATATAAACAGAACAAATCGAAACAGTTTTTTTTTTCCGTAATTTTTGGTACTACCGATGAAGATTGTCTTGGCATGTAAAAATGGTTAAGAAATGAGCCACGCACTGAATTTTGTCTTAATTATAGCCTGAAAAAATGGAAGCCTTGAAAGTAGATACGTTTGCTGTATTTTGAAGGTGTATGTGAAACTGTCAAATTCTCATATAAAAGCCACAATAAAATAGAAAAGAGCTGGAGTTTGAAGTAAAAAGTTACAAGATAGAGTTCCAGTTGTGCCATATTCTAACTGTGTAATATGAAATAGTTAAATTCTATGGAAATTAGTTTGTCTTATCTATAATTTTATAGAATTCATCTGTTTTATTTAAAGCAACATTCATAATATTTTTCATAATTACTACTCTGTAATAAAGAACAATGGATGTCAAGAATTTCTTTAAGGATTGTGATAACTATCCCTTCAGGCTTTGTTGATGAAGGATCGGTTTTTCCTTTTCTAGAAACTCGGTGAACGCTGGACGGCTGTGTGCCGATGGACTGAAGAACGCTGGAATAGGTTACAGGAAATCAACATTTTGTGGCAGGAATTATTGGAAGAACAGGTATGAAGCTGTATACATAATGGGCAAAATACATGGTGAACAGTAACCATCATTCATTATTGCATTTGAATAAATCACTTATATTTCTTCAGAACGAAAATTTATAATTATTTATTATGTTAAAAGTCAGATTTCAGTCCATTATGCAGTTTCTTCATAGCGATTGCATTATAAATGAGCTCTATTGTAATAACAATTTGACCTTGCTCATTAGTTAGATTAGTTTTTAGATGTGCTAGTTTTAGGATTTACTTGACATAATTTTTACTGCATTTGTGTTGGATAATGTATTTGGACTTGTAGCCATACAGCCTAGTGTATGGCTTGTGCTCAGTACATAATGATAAATGAATCCACTCAGTATTTTGTGAACTTTAAACCTGCGATTTTTAATCAGAATAACTGCTGAAATTAACAGGAAAAATATTATTTAGCAACACCGATGATTGAACACGTAGCTAATTTTTTTCCACCAAGGATTAACATAGAAAATGAACCTTTGGTGCAAAGCTGCCACTTAGAGTTTTCAGTCTGATTGGTGGCCTTTTGCCCATCTCCATCCTTCCAGAAAAGCAACCATCAAAACAGAATACAAATAAGCAAGACTTTTCTTCAAAATGCCAAAGAGTTGTGGTGTAGAAAATAAACAGATACTCTGTTCCCACATCCCAGGGTTCACTGTGATTCTTTTAAATGCCTTTTATTTCCATCCACAAAAAGCAGCTATATTCTTTTCATGGGATAAATGTATGCTGTTTTGTGATTTACTAAATATGGTGGCAGAGAGAACTCTTAAAAAGCAGGTTGCAAAATTTGTCCCCATGTAAATTGTAAGCTACTGCCACCTGCCCTCAATCTTTGGCCAGAATTTTCCTCTTAAGAATTGCATGATAGACCTGATTCTGATTTCTGAAATGTTTACATTTTGCTTTACAAAGGTTTAAATTTACTTATCTTTTCTTCAGGCCAAAAAGTCACATAGAATAATTGAAATTTAACTTCATTAATGATTGTAGGAGACTGATTGCTAGGGAACCATTGTGTTACTCTTCTTAAAATAATTTAAAATTCAGAAAGAATCAAAATTTGGTAATCACAAATATTTAAAAATAGAGAGTGGCTAGGATTTTGGCCATTTATTATGTTAGGTTTAAAACTGACCTTTGAATGGCCTTCTGTTAATGATATGGAAGGAGAAATCTTGTTAAAATGTAGAAACGAAGCCAACATTGGTACTTAATTGATAATTTGTTGTTACAGAGAATAAGACCAATCAACTGTGTCTGAATTAAACAGTCTTTCAAGGGATTATTGTTCACTTAGTTGCAGAGGCTTTAAGATAGTTAGAAATGGGCTCTGAGAATTAGTTCAAAATTTCTCCAGCATGAGCCAAGTGTGACCAGCTGGATATTCTGTGATTGACTTTAACCTACCCTTCCAAACTTTCCCTCTGTCCTTTCATGTACTCAGTGTTCAAATCCTGAATTCCCAGTTTGTAGCTCATTCCAAGACTGCCGTGGCCTTGTGGCCATGCAGTGTAGTGCTTCTTCTCAATGCAGAGCAGTGCTACTTCTTTTCAGTGCTGTATTCTCAATGCATGGTCCATGGTAGATTCCTGATGGGTTTTGTATTGTTTTCATTTTTTTTGAAAGAGCAAACTAGTTTTCTAGTCTCTGTGTTTTTGTTTAAGTGTGGCATCTGCCTTGAAATGTCTTTTTGCCTATCTGTTTTTAAGTTCTCCCCACCTGTTACCAACTCTTTTGAGTCCAGCTCCTACGAGGGCCCTCTTGCCTAGTGATATTTGAGCCCATAGAATGAAACTGTCTGGTTCAGAAGCAAAGGAGAATTTTATTCTTTGATGAAAGAATGGAAAGGAGTGAGCTTGCGCTCTAGTCAGTGCTCTCCCTGGCAGTCAGTCATTGGTGGGGCTGATTTAGAGGATTCCTGTTGGCGGGAGGGGGCAGAGCTCTTTGGCTCCAGATCACAGTGCCAGGTGCAGCCTCTCTATACCTGTCGCCGCCATCTTGGACTGAGGCATCCCACACAGCACTTGTGCACACAGGCTGCCCAGTTGAGGTGTTGGGCACAGTAACTCTCCTCTGGGAACACTAATCCATCCTGTTAGGTGTGAGGGCTTTGCACACTGCCCCCTATAAGCAAGTGAAGCTAGACTAAACCCAAAAGAGGTCAGACCATGTCACCTAGATTCCACCTTATTTTTCCCAGTATCCCAGTGGACTTTGCCAGTGACATATCCATCAGGGACCATGAAGTCATTTATGAACTCCCTCTCCCTCCCCCACTGTTTCAAAACTGGAAGCAGTCTCTTTGTGGTGTCTGCACTTTCTATCTGGTGCCATGGGTATTTTTGTGGTAACTCTTACTACATTGAGGACAGAATTCATATTTACATTATTTTCTTAATATTTGTCCTTTTCTGAGTGAAATATAAAGGCAGAGAATGGTTGTTAAATAAACTGATAAATCAAACTTGAGAAAGAGTTGACTCCAAACACACAACCAAGAATTGTCCACCTCAACTCTATAGAAGAAAGTTTCTGTGGTAAATACTACATTTTGAGAAAAATTATATTAAGGCAGCCATTTTTTTTTATCCCTCCTTCAAATTTATCTCTTTACTAAATATCTGATGTCTAAAAGACATGCATTGTTAGCTAATGAAGTTTAAAGATTTTCATATTGGCTTTGGAGTAGCCTCAGGCTTCCTCTTCTAATCATAACTGCTGTTGAATCTGGAGCATTAGTGTGGTTGTCCTGCAAGATACGTGGAAAATTCATCAGCTTTGGGGTGTGGGTCTGTGATGTGGCTCTGCAGTTTACAAGCCATGTAACTTGACTTTTCTCTCTTTTTTGCCTAACAGAGGGACTGAGAAAAGAAAATCTCTGACCTTCCCTCGGCATCTGGAGAGTTATAATTCTTTTGGAGACTTGGATAGTTGGATTTAGCCTTTTAGAGCCATCAGCCTCCCTGAGAATTAGGTTTAATTTTCCAGGTTTGGGGTTAATTTTAGGTTGATCAGTTGCAAATCTGTGAAGGGTTATATCTTAAGCAAAGATATCTTTCCGAGTTTTTTATGCCTCAGGCTTAGGGGTTTGAAATCCTTCTTCTCCCAGATGTGGATAAAGCTTCCAGTAACATAAAAATAAGAGATTTTAGAACTTGATTGAGTTGAACTACCAAATGATTCCCTAAATATATTTCTAACTTTGGTTATTATTCGCAGTGCTTGTTGAAAGCATGGTTAACTGAAAAAGAAGAATCTTTAAATAAAGTCCAGACGAGCAACTTCAAAGACCAAAAGGAACTAAGCGTCAGTGTTCGACGACTGGCTGTAAGTGATGTTGCTGTCAGCACCTCTCTTGTGAGCCTATGATATCTTAGTGTTTTATGTCAATGGTTGATAGAATGTAGTGAGTGAATTCATTTCCCTAACACTAGAATGCTGCTCTGCAATGATCTAAAACCAGAAGTCTTATGTTTTAGCTTTAGGGAATTAAAGCAGGTAAATTTTACTCTAAAATACAGAGGTTTACATTTTCTGACGGGGGAACAGGAAGATACGTTCCTGTTTAAAGTGATTCAGTGATCTAATACATATCTGAAATACTAGATTTTGAAGGAAGACATGGAAATGAAGCGCCAAGCTTTGGATCAACTGAGTGAGATTGGCCAGGATGTGGGTCAATTACTTGATAATCCTAAGACATCCAAGAAGATCAACAGGGACTCAGAGGAGCTGACTCAGAGGTGGGATTCCTTGGTTCAGAGATTAGAAGATTCCTCCAACCAGGTACCTATGCTTTGGGAATACTTTGTGCCATTAAGTAGAAATTATACATTCAGGTTTGTTTTAGTGTTGGTGTAATAAAAGTAGTAGTTAAACTAAAAAGTTGTTTTTTTATACCTGGTTAACTGTAAAATTGAAAAATTGACATGTATTTTCTTTAGTTTTCTAAAGTGAATTTTAACAGACCTTAAAAAACTTCTGATATCCAGTCATTCAACCATTAGTAACTGGTAACACTTAGACATGATCTTTGTGCTCAGTCACTCAGTTGTGACCTTGTTAGGCTCCTCTGTCCATGGGATTTACCAGGTAAGAATACTGGAGTTGCCATTTCCTTCTCAAAAATGATTTTTTCATCTTAAGTAATTTTATAAATTAAAAAAATATTTTAGCATCTTGATCAAAAATAACACTGGTTTGTACATGAATATTTAGAGCAGCAAAATTCACAACAACCAAAAAGTGAAACAACCCATACATCCATCAATAGATATATGGATGGACAAAATGTGGTGTATTCATACAATGGAATATTATTGTGTGCTGTGTGCCAAGTCACGAAGTCATGTCCCACCCTTTGCGACCCTGTGGACTGTAGCCTTCTAGGTTCCTCTGTCTGTGGGATTCTTTAGGCAAGAATACTGGATTGGGTTGCCATTTCCTACTTCAGGGGATGTTCCTGACCCAGAGATCAAACCTGCATCTCTTACATTTCCTGTGTTGGCAGGCAAGTTCCTTACCACCACTGCCACCTGGGAATATTATTAAGTAATAATAAAATAATGTACCAATATATGATACAACAGAGATGAACCCCTGAAAACATTGTGCTAAGTAAAAGTAGCTGGTCACAAGGTTAATGTACTGATTCTATTAATACATGACATATCCAGAATAGGCAAATCTGTAGAGACAGAAAGGAGATTAGTCATTTCTAGGGGCAAGAGGGAGAGAAGGATGGGAGTGACTGTTACTGGGTATGGGATTTCCTTTTGAAATGATAAGCCTTATTCTGGAATTAGAAAGTGGGCATGGTTGCACAACAACTCTGAATGTATAGATGACCATGGGATCATATGTTTTCCAAGGGAGAATTTTATGGCTTGTGAATTATATTTCAATAAAGCTGTTGTAAAACATTAAACCTGGTTGATTTTTATTTCAGGTAACTCAGGCTGTTGCAAAGCTGGGAATGTCCCAGATTCCTCAGAAGGATCTTTTAGAGACGGTTCGCCTAAGAGAACAAGTAACTACAAAAAGGTCTAAGCAAGAGCTGCCTCCTCCTCCTCCCCCAAAGAAGAGACAGATCCCTGTGGATTTGGAAGCTAAAAAAAAGTGAGAACTATTTTGCACATGATATATTAATATTTTGTGCTCGGTACTTATTTTGTACTGATCACTAATCATATGCAAATTTAAACATAATTATTGTAATGGAAATTCAACTACTGAACCACTCACTACCTCTCAGTCTTCTGAATATTCCACTTTATACTGGTTAAGCATCTAAGTCATCTGGATTTTATTTATCTTTGGTTCATTTGGTAGAACTGTGTGCCTGTAGCCTTCATGGACAGAACATATCGTTTCCTTAGTTCTTTCTTTCCCATCATTTACTGTGGGTGGATATAATTGTCCACGATCCTTTGTTTATTCTTTCTTCCACTGTCACAGTTCCTACAGTTTTGCTTTAGATCTATCTCCTTATTCTTTGTGACTCTCCTTCTTCTTACCTTTAAAAGAAACTTAATTAAGGGAAGTAATTCCTTTAGATCTTTCTCTTTTCCTTCCCTTGCTGTCTTCATGTCTTCTTTCTTTCCTTGTTAATTCTTTTGTTTTAGTAACAGATTCTTCATGTTACCAAAGATCCATCTTTGGTAAAATTTGTTTCATTTTCTGACTCAAAAGAAACTCAGGATCTTTACAAGAGGAACAGTCATATCTGGCATGCATTGAGCTTTCACTAGTGTTGAATCTTCTGCAGCGCTTTCCTATGGGCCAGGGACCATGCTCACCGGCCCTGGAACAGATAGTCTCAGAGCAGCCCTTGAATACTGCTGTTTTCATGCCCTTTGACAGTAGAATTCCAGTGCTTGGGTACATGGGCAGTTACTTTTGCCTGAATAAAAATAATATGATTTCCCCAATTCAGCTTTTGTTAGACAAAGCAGGATTGCAGTTTTACCTGTTGACTTTAGTTTTGGTAATAAGGCTGCGTTCCTGCATCCTAACAGCATCTCCTTTTAGGACCACGAGTTGGACCTCTGAGTTGCAAACAACAGCTGTGGAACTTTTCCTTCTGGAGCCAAGGCAGCAGATGAGGGAGATGCTTGTGATGTTGATCTTACTGTGGACCTTTTATTTCCTGAGTGTCTATATTCTGTCCATGTATCGGCCAGTTGATTTTGTGCATTTGGAAGCTGGGCAGGCTGTGAAAGACTAGGGTGCATGAATAGGTTCTGGTACCAATTCTAACTTCACAGGTTAGAGGTTTATTCCTCCAGGTCTGCTTTTTCCTGCTCCTGCCCCATCTCAGATCAGATGCCAGGTTACCTATGCTTCTTACCAACTGGCTACAGGTTAGAGGGTTCCAGCACCTCTTCCTTGGACTTTAGATGCCAGTTACAAATCTAGGTTGTTACCTATAGTTCTGACCAACTGGCTATAATTCAGAGATTTCTAACACCACCTCCTCTGCTTCAGTTAGCTTTGTAGAGTAGCTTATAGAACTCAGGAAAATGTTTTGCTTAATAGATGACTGGTTTGTTATAAAAAGATACAACTCAGGGAGAGCCGGACTGAGGAGCTGCACAGGGCAGGACATGGGGAGAGGGTGTGGGCTCCCATGCCCTCTCCAGGTGCCCTGGTCTCCCTGAACATCCACGTGCTCACCTACCCTAAGCTCTCTGATCCCTATCCTTGTGGCTTTTTAGGGAGGCTGCATTACAAAGTCATGATTGATTAGATCGTTGATCTTTGGCGATTGATTCAACCTCCAGCCCCTCTCCCCTCCCCTGAGGTCAGGGGGGCAAGGTGAGACTAAAGTTCCAACCCTCTAATTACAAGGTTGGGTCTCCGGACAACCAGCCTACCTTTTTAGATGGGATTCAAAAGTCATCTCACTAACATAACAAATGACACCTCTGTTGCTCTTATCACTTTGGAAATTCCAAGAGTTTGGGAGCTCTGTGTTAGAAACAAGGCCGAAGACCAAATATTTGTTTCTTACTATAAATCGCAATGTCACGGTGCCTAACTATACAATCTTACACATGTCCATGTTGTATAGGGTAAGTTCTGTTGCAAGAAACAGAATACTGTGCCCAAAGTGACTTATACAATGAGGTCATTGACTATCTCATGTTGCAAAAAGTCTGGAGGTGGGGCAGTTTTAATGGGATGGTATGGGTCAGCATCGTGGCACCCTGTCTCTGCCATCCTCAGCATGTTAGCAAGGTAAAAGGCAAAACCTGTCTTCTCATGGTCCCAAGACGCTGCTGTAGCACTTGGCATAACAACTTTGTATAACCTGCTTTATATGCAGGCAGGGAAGTTTTTCCTTATTTGTCTTCTAAACAAAACTTTTTTCTTTTTTTAATCAGGGAGAAGGACCTTTTATGGAAGATATTACTAACTCCCTGACTCTGGTCTTACTCGCCAAAACTCAGACATTTGCCCTGCCCTGGGTTCCTGGGAGGTTGAAACTATCCTGCATTTTCCATCTCTGTAGTTGTGTCCTGGGGGTACTCAGGCAGCAAGGAAGAAATGTGGGGAGGGAGGTGTCTTTTGGGTGGGCAACCAGTTGTGAGTTCCACAGTCTTCTGAGATTTGATTGATGCAGAAATGGCTTCAGTTCCTTCTTAGACACATCGAGACTTGAGTACATTCAGTTTGTTATAATAGACAGCAGTGAAATTTCATTATTAGAAATTTTGCCCAAATATTGTGTTTTTTTTTTAAACTTTAAAACCCCTCTGAGTCTACTAATGGTGCTAGTTTTGCATTTTGGAGTGATACGCAACCACATCACCCCCTTCAATATGGTACCTCTTCAGAATTTAAGGATACGTTTCATAATCTAATTTACATTGTCCTAAAGTCCAAAATATTGTTAAGCATCCTAGTGAGACTTGATTTTCAGATCCTTTACTATTTTTAGTCTGATGTAGAAAGCACTATTAGCTTGTCTTAAAATGGGCTGTCCGAACAGGTACGAACCTTGAATAACTGCGTAGCATAGCTTATAATACATGCTTCAGAAGTAATGGTTTATTTCCCCTTCTCCTCTGCTGTGCTGCTACTGGCTGTTTTTTTTTCTTTTTCTTTTAACACCATAGTAACAGTCATTTCCTATAATCTAGATTCCTATCTATTAACATGACCTGAGATGATCATGGTGGCTCTAATGCATTCACATTGTTCTCGCTCATATTGAGGGCAGAGATGGACTCAGTCTCCAAGGTCATTTAAAACACGATCTTTGGTTTGTGCTCCTGAAAGATTAAATAGAAATCTGCTGTGAAGATGACATGAGGAGTGTACTGTGGTTTGACTGATACTGTGACCTTTGGTTATTTACTTAGAGTGTCACAAAATCCCATTCAAATGACAAGACAAATTTACCTTGGTGAAAAGACGAATACTCAGAATTCACTGAAAAGCCATTCAGCCAAGTTTCCCAAAAGAATCAGCAAGGACAACCTGTGCTTACCTGAGAATCATCTAAAAATATCCAGAAGTTGCTTTGAGTTCTGTGTGCAGAGTCCTGGTTACAAGCACAGACTGCTCAGCTTAAATCCCAGCTCTAGCCTTTGTTAGCTTTGTGGTCTGGAGAAGTTATTTAAAACCTCTGTGAGCTCAATTCCTTCATCATTAGAAGGGATAATAATAGTGTATACTCGCAGGGTTGTTGTGAGGATTCCTGGAGTTAATAATGCACAGAAACCATTTGGAAAGGGCCTGGCATATGGCCAGCGCCCACTGAATGTTTCTCCTCTTGTTCCTCATCACTGTGGTTTTAACTGACCTTCTCAACACCTCCCAGGTCTGTTCCCTTTTTTCCTTTCCACTCTTACTTAGTTCTGGCTCCTGTGACTACCACCGTCTATTTTCTGGACTTGTCTCTATTCTTTCTTTTCAGGGACCCAAAAGGGTAAATATAATCATGTCAGTCCCATGCTTTAAGCCCCTCACTGGCTTTCTGTTGCCTTTCGGTTAAGGTCCAGCTCCTTCAGCTAGCCTGCAGGGCCTTCCAGTTACTGGTCCGAGAGGCTCTCTGCCACATCATCTATCGTTCCTCCCTGCTTAGTTAGTACTCGCTATTCCAGTTGCACTTAACTACTTACAGTGCTCAAGGTGTGTTCCTCCCTTTCTTTGTTCTCCCTTTGCAAGGATAACTCCTGGGCATAAAGCTGTTGTTCTCCAGGAAGCCACCCCTCCCCAGTTGAATTAGGAGGCATCCTATGAATTTCTGGGATTGTTTCTGGTTTACCTTTATATTAAGAGCCCAGTCCAGTGCCTGGCATATACGAGGCTCAGTAATACATGTTGAGTTAAAGAAGGTATTAGTTTAGGAATCTCTGTACTTGTTGTTACTTGTGGGTATCTCACCATATCTGTTTTTCATGATCTACAAAAAGCTTGTGAAAATACAAGCTCGTATAATGTTTAAAATTTTTATTTAATAATTTTATTTATTAACATTACAACTTTGTTTCTCTTTTCATACTTTAAACTGTAAATGTATGATGTGATTTTGTGTGGTTACTGTATTTCTGGGTTGCCTTTATTTTTGAGGAGTGTTTAAAACCACATGCTGTATTGGTGTTGTGGTTGCTCTCTTTCTTGAGCCAAGTGAAACAATAGTAGAAAATGAATGATAGTTGGTAACATCTGAATCTTAAATCAGGTTTGATGCTATAAGTGCTGAGCTGTTGAACTGGATCTTGAAATCAAAGACTGCCATTCAAGCCACAGAGATAAAAGAGTATAAGAAGATGCAAGAAACATCAGAAATGAAAAAGAAGTTGAAGGTAAAAGATAAAACAAAAATATCCCAGTGAATAAAATATTTCATCAGAATGGATCTGCTGTTGGCATAAAGATGTGATGGGATCCAAAAATCTTCCTGTAAAATAAATGTAACCATAAGGTAGCTTTTAGAACTCTCTATTACATTTTCAATCTGTTCAAGCAGGCTGACATCAATTCCCTTTTTTCTTCCTTCTTTAACCACTGAGATGTGCAGGAAGGGACACTTGCTAACATGGTCCAGTTGTTACTATTCTTTTTTAGCTTGATTAGATCTATCTTAATCTGACACCTAATATTATATGCATGTAAGCTGAAGATGTTTTGGCTTCTGAATACAATAAGCAATTTTGAATCTCCAGATTTCTTCTATATATATATTTTTAAGATGAGATGTATTTTAAAAAATAAATACTATAAAATGTATGGGATCTTGGCTGTGCTACTTTATACTGCGTGAGTAGTAATGTAAATTGAAGCAGGAGGTTGTAGTGATTTATCTCGTTGGTGTTCATGAAGTCTCTGTGCATCTTTGCATGCCCAATAATTTGGGCACTTTGAGCAGGTCTGTATTGCCATCTCCATCACCAGTGGAGTGAGTTTTAGTTCAGTTCAGTTGCTCAGTCATGTCCAACTCTTTGTAACCCCATGGACTGCAGCACGCCAGGCATCCCTGTCCATCACCAACTCCTGGAGCTTGCTCAAACTCATGTTCATCGAGTCAGTGATGCCATCCAACCATTTCATCCTCTGTTGTCCCCTTCTCCTCCTGCTTTCAGTCTTTCCCAGCATCAGGATCTTTTCCAGTGAGTCAGTTCTTCGCATCAGGTAGGCAAGGTATTGGAGCTTCAGCTTCAGCATCAGTCCTTCCAAAGAATATTCAGGATTGATTTCCTTTAGGATTGACTGGTTTGATTTCCTTGCAGTCCAAGAGACTCTCAAGAGTCTTCTCCAACACCACAGTTCAAAAGCATCAATTCTTCTGCACTCAGCTTTTTTTATGGTCCAATTCTCACATCCATACATGACTACTGGAAAAACCATAGCTTTGATTAGACGGACCTTTGTTGGAAAAGAGTTTGGACAACGTTTAAAAAATAAGATGTGTATATAGATGTTCATGATGTGAGTTAGAAAGTAGTAGGTACTATGAGAATTGAGAGGAGGCCAGGATTACAGCTGTTGCTATCTCCTGGTGAAGTCCAGAGGGGGAGGTGACACTGAAGGGAGGGGCTTGGAGCTGGGCTCAAGGGCAAACCTGGCAGGCAGTGCCCTTGAGCAGAGGTTCAGAGTGGGGCAATCATGCTGTAATTCTTGGAACAGAGAATTTGTTTTGTTTTGTGCTAGATGTGTGTATAAAAGTGGTAGAGAGTTAAGGCTAGAGAGGTGGTTTGGGGTTAGACCTGACTTTGAATGTTTGCGTGAGAAGCTGAGACTGATTTTTGCTTTATCATTCCACTGTGACTGTTCTTAGTTAGAGGTCACCACTGACGATTGCTTTCAAAAGGATAGATTTCTATTTTCCTCAGATCTCCTTTCTCTGCAGCATTTGCCACTGTTCACCTTCCCTTCTCAAATTCTCACAGCCTTAGCTTCTCTGACCAATGGTCAGTCTAAGATATCAATCTGATTTTGCAGCTCCAGTGCTTGCAGTTAATTGATGACTTCCCACTGCTGTGGGGAGACGATGGGAACGCTGCCGGGCCCCAGCATACAAGGCCTCCCAGGCAGGGGTCTTCTCTACCTCTCAGCACAGCCTCTGCAGCTCTTATTCACTCCTTAGAGCTCCAGTCCTCCTGGCTCCTGTGCTTTTCTCAGTCCTTTGCCTTCTCCATGTGTTGTTTTCTGGGCTCCAGATGGCCGTTTAGTAAGCCTTTGTGCTTTGTGGCTGAAACGCCCTCTACTTCAGAAAGCTTCCATAAGCCTCCATAGGCAGATTCCATAGTGCTTTGACCATACCTCTGTGAAAACCCTTACTGCATTTACATCATTGTTTATATGTCTGCTGCCAGTGCTTAGAAAGTGAGGATGATTTTCCACGGAAGCCTGTGTTTTCAGCGCTCTGTAAAGCTCTTGGCTTATGGAAGGAGAGAATGATGACTGTGGACAGTGGGGATGTGGAAGCACCATTATCAGAGCCTCTGCACAGGGGATCAAGAGAGCCAGGTGTGGGAGCCGTGTTCCATGATTTCATGTGTTTCTGAAAGACCAGTAAAGAATATTAATCAAAGGCAGTAAACTGGCTGAGAACTTGGAAGTTATAGTGATCTTTATGGAACAAATCCCATAAAATATTGATAAGTTTCATCCTGTGATCTAGAAACAATTTTACTTTCAGAAATTGTTATTGTAATATTTGAGAGGATAAAAATAACAGTTGTGGAAGGGATAGGCTACCCACTCCAGTATTCTTGGGCTTCTCTTGTGGCTTAGCTGGAAAAGAATCTGCCTGCATTGTGGGAGACCTGGGTTTGATCCCTGGGTTGAGAAGATCCCCTGGAGAAGGGAAAGGCTACCCACTCCAGTATTCTGGCCTAGAGAATTCCATGGACTGTACAGTCCATGGGGTTGCAAAGAGTCGGACACGACTGAGCAACTTTGACATGTGTATGTAAGGCATGATTGGCAGTTCTTATGTTTTTCCTTTTTAAGTTTGCTTATTTTGTTGTTTTAGATAAATAGTGTCAGTGGGATGGGAAATATGTAAAATATAGAAAATTTAACCATTGCTAATTTTTCTTGCAAATTTGGGAAATATCAGCTAGTGTTGCTTTAATGAAGGAATAATTTGTTCTAACTGATGCAGTATCTGAGTGGAGAATCCTTTGTTCAATCTACCACTGCCATAAAAAGTAGCAGGACATCAGTTTAGTATAAGGCAGGTAATAATTTTCTCCAGTTTGATGGTAACTTTTTTGCATTGGTAGTTAGTTTAACAAAAGTAAGTAGTGTTTCTTAGAATCTCATGTTCTTTCTTGATCTTTGACTATAAAAATGGCTAAGTTGCAGTAAAGCTTGTATGCATCAAAATAGGTGAGCTAAATTTATTGAATATTTGATAGTGGTTACCTGCATAGACCTTAAAAGTGGGATTCTTCTCCAGGTTATCTGGTTGAAATAATATGGTTTACCTGGAAGTTTTTATTTTTGCCTGGAACATTTGATTGTGCTATTTTGGACACTATTTGAGTAGTTAATTAATAGATAATTATCAATTGGAGAAATTTCTAATATTGACTGTGTACACAAAAATTTGAGTGTGTTTGTGTGTGTCCATGATTTTGCTCAGCCCTTTCTTACTGATTCTGGAAGATTTTGTGTTCTTCTGTCTCTGAGATATAGGGACATTGAGAATATCAAACCATACAGACATAAATATGAAAATTAGCAGCCATTTTTTAAATATAAAGAATAAAATTCTTTAGTTTGGTCCTGAAACATATTGTCAGTGTCTAAAGATTATGTGTGAATTATGCTTGTGGTTAAAATTTGCATTATACCCTATGCTTAATATAAAACAAACAAATGATATTGAGACTCATTATTTCTTTCTTAAATCTTAAATAATTTTTGTTTGGTAATCTCTGTCTTCATAGCACATTCATTTGATTCAGACTTATTTTTACTGACTTCATATACGTGACTAGATATCCTGGATCTAAAATACTAATTTTAATTATTTCCTCCTGATAGGAACTCATAAATGTAGTGTACAACTTTTTCTCTTATAAAAGAAATGAGGGTTTTATACTGTTTGTTTGCATTTACCGTTGACATTTAATAACCTCTGGCATTCTGGAGGGCAGCCTGAAATGGCATAGTTTTATCTTGTAGTATTTTCTTAGGTAAACTTTGACTGTAACCCCTAAAGAGAATATGAGAGGGCCATAAAATATAAAAATGTCAAGAAGCATCAGCATTACACTGAGAAGAGAGTTTGAACTATTCTTATTTGGGACTTTATTTTCAGGGATTAGAAAAAGAACAGATGGAAATAAAACCCCGACTGGATGAATTAAACCAAACTGGACAAATCCTTTTGGAGCAAATGGGAAAAGGTGAGAATGTTGCTTTTTAAAAAATATTTTCTTAGATGGTGACACTGAATGCTGTTTCAGTTTAGTCACTCAGGCATGTCCGACTCTTTGCAACTCCATGGACTGCAGCATGCCAGGCTTCCCTGTCCACCACCAACTCCCGGAGATTACTCAAACTCGTGTCCATCGAGTCAGTGATGTCATCCAGCCAACTCATCGTCTGTCATCCCCTATGTCCCACCTTCAATCTTCCCCAGCATCAGGATCTTTTTAAATGAGTCAGTTCTTCTGGTCAGGTGGCCCAAGTATTGGAGTTTCAGCTTCAGCATCAGTCCTTCTAATGAATATTCAGGACTGATTTTTTTTAGGATAGACTGGTTGGATCTCCTTGCAGTCCAAGGGACTCTCAAGAGTCTTCTCCAACACCACAGTTCAAAAGCATCAATTCTTAGGTGCTCAGCTTTCTTTATAGTCCAACTTTCACATCCATACATGACTACTGGAAAAACCATTGCTTTGACTAGACAGACCTTTGTTGGCAAAGTAATGCTATTTACAGTTTAACAATCAAATATTTACTTGTAACACTCTAGTCCTCTTTTTGCTAGGAAAATGGTTTTTCATAAAAATTTCTAGGCAGCAGAATCTTTTTAGAAATGAAAATTTATGCTGAAGCTGATTATGTAAAATAGATAATAGCAAAGTTGTTCTTTTATATGGATCAGTTCAGTTCAGTTCAATCACTCAGTCGTGTCCGACTCTTTGCGACCCCATGGACTGCAGCACGCCAGGCCTCCCTGTCCATCACCAACTCCCGGAGTTTACTCAAATTTATGTCCATCGAGTCAGTGATGCCATCCAACCATCTCATCCTCTGTTGTTCCCTTCTCTCGCTTTCAATCTTTCCCAGCATCAGGGTCTTTTCAAACGAGTCAGCTCTTCCCATCAGGTGGCCAAAGTATTGGAGTTTCAGCTTCAACATCAGTCCTTCCAATGAATATTCAGGACTGATTTCCTTTAGGATTTATATGGATATTTATATGAATAAGAGAACCCAAATAAAACTCTCATACCTCAGCAGGAGTTAAAATCCAATTGTGTGGGAGATTTTAAAATCTCATCCTTGGGGTTACATATTGGAGGGAGGCAGTAAAAGAAAATGTTACTTTGGCAATATTAAGGATGTGAAGTTACCTTAGGGTAAATTCGTTGAGATTATTTGATTTTTGATAGCTTTCAGTGCATTATGTTGACTTAGTACAGGTGTTTTATTTTAGTTAAATTTGACAAAGTGTTACTTGTATTTGAAATTTGTACCTAAAGAACTTTTTTTCCCCCATAGACCCAGTGGCTCTGGAGAATGTAAAGATTAATATTTCTGCCATACAGTTTTGTATATGATTCTTTTTGGGTCTTGCTTTGAAAGGCTTTTCTTATAAGCCCTATTCTTTATTCCAACAATAAGTGATTTGGAAGTCTGTTGCAGTTCTCCTTGATAAAAGCCAGAGACACCCAAAACCGAGTTGTGAATATTAGTAGATGAGACTCTTCAACAATGTAGTTTTCAACCTTTTTATTTTTTGACTTCTTACTATAGAAAATGGAAATATACACAAAGCAGACAGAATAGTACAGTGCACCTCCCTTATCAATTATCCCTTCAGTAATTAATGATAGTCCACCATTCCCGAATTACGTGTATTCCTACTCACTCCTCATCCACTTAATCATTATTAGTATTTTCACATTTTTAAAGTTATATTGAAATATATGAAACTGTGTTGTTTTGACAAACCTACACACACTTATGAATATATAGAATATTTCCACCCCTCCAGAAAGTTTCCTGGTGTCTGTAGTGGATCAATCAATTGCTTCCATCCCAGAAAACCACATTTTAAAACACTTTAGATTGTTTTTCCCTCTGCCTTTTGAAAAATACGTCAATTTATTTTGTATATATACTGAGGTCACATACACATACACAAAAACATGTATGTGCCCAGTATATATACATGTATTAATTATGCAAATATACCATTGTTATAAATTATTAGTACAGCTTAATTTCTTTCTTTCCTTCTCCCTCCCCCATTCCTTTTGTCTCTCTTTCCGTCCCTGTCTCTCTACTTCCCCTTCCAAGTAGAATAGTAATTTCTTTCACAGTCCACTGTTAAGTGTCTTATTCCTGGGTGTGGGCACCCCACTTGAAGATTACTCTTTCAGGTATTTACTTGAAGGGACCTAGAGACAGAGACTGTAATTTCCTTTAAGATACTTCAATAATTACAATAAATTGTGTGTTAAATTCATGTTAGTTACAATCATAGATTCTTCACTTCTACATCAACATTTGAGCTTGGAAACCAGACTTTATCTGGGTGATGAGGGGGTAATTTCATAAGTCTGTGAACTGAATTAACTTCTTGTCTGGGTCAGCGTTTGGTGGGTATGGCAGATTTAGAGTTCAGAGACTCATATGAAGACTACATAGGGAGGGAGGTGGTGAGAGGTGATATGTTAAAGCAAGAATCACACCCACACCGAATTGGGGAATGAATGGGAGACCTTGGTGTCTCCTGTCTTTTCCTAGTTTTGTGTCATCGGGCAAATCAAGTAACCCTTTTGTTACTCTGCTCCCTTGTCTAGAAAGTGAAGAAGTTTTGATAGGTGACTACACTTTTGCTTGATAAAATCTTGCTGTGAATAGGCATTTTCTATAATATATACTCTGAAAACTGAGTTCATGTGAAAGTGCTATTTGCAAAAGATCAAGTACAAATATCAGGGAATATATGATATTTTATAAAGGGGTGAGTTTTGTGACCTTATGTATACTTGTTTAATTTTATAGTGAATCTTTGATATTTTGCATTACCTTTTTTTTTTTTTAGCTTTGGTAGAAGTGGAAATTCATTCATTCCTACAGGGCCCCAATTCTGTTTATTGTAAAAAACATCAGTCGTTAAAATTTTTTAAGATGGGATGGGAAGCTTCGAAATGGGGACATTGATCTGAACAGAGTCTATATATTATGGGTTTAATTTTCTCATTTTGGGGGAGTCTGTGCCTTTTGTTGCTGCTGCTGCTTAGTCGCTGCAGTTGTGTCCGACTCTGTTGTGACCCCATAGACGGCAGCCCACCAGGCTCCCCCTTCCCTGGGATTCTCCAGGCAAGAACACTGGAGTGGGTTGCCATAGTGAGAGAATAAAAGTGATTTAAAAAATTTCCCACTGTCGTTCCATTTTATCCATTATTCTAATTTTACGGTGTTGCATTTTCCTTCTTAACATGTGGTTAGTGCTGTTAATCCTACTGCTGTTTTAAAACCAGAGATGTTGAACAGAAATGAAAGAACAACTGGGTGATCCTCCCTGCCCTTCCTTCTCCTCAATACATTTGAAATAAATCCTGCTGCTGCTGCTGCTAAGTTGCTTCAGTCGTGTCCGACTCTGTGCGACCCCAGAGACGGCAGCCCATCAGGCTCCCCCATCCCTGGGATTCTCCAGGAAGAACATTGGAGTGGGTTGCCATTATATAAATCCTGGACCTTGGATAATCAATGTAGAAGTTTTTTTATAGAGTGTAAATTTACCCAGAGTCTGCCTATGTAAGGATGCAGATACATGAATCAATTCAGTTAGAAAAGCACATCAAGTTCTTCAGTAGACAGATGTTCAAATAATTGCATCACTGGTTTTCTCAAACTAGTTTCATCAAAACATTCCAGCACAGTGCAGTCTGTTAGGACCTTTCTAACTAACGTGTGAATTACGTTTTGTGACATCTCTTGTAGCGCAAAAATGTTTTTAAAAAGTGAAATAATTTGTTTTGTTTGACTTTCACAACTGCCACACCAAACCTGGTTTTTTTGGTTTAGCTTATTTTATTCCAAAAGATCGTTAATTACTATAACAGGAAAGTGGGGCACTTGGATGATGTAGCTTTAATAACTGACTCCTGTTTGTCTGGCAAAGTCCTTGTGGCTCAGATGGTAAAGAGTCTGCAAAGTGGGAGACCCGGGTTTGATCCCTGGGTTGGGAAGATACCCTGGGGAAGGAAATGGGGCAACCCACTCCAGTATTCTTGTCTGGAGAATTTCATGGACAGAGGAGCCTGGTGAGCTATAGTCCATGGGGTTGCAAAGAGTCAGACATGACTGAGTGACTAACACACACATAAGCCTATGGAATTTGATAATGATGAAATGTTTTGCAAACATTTCCCTGGTTTTAATAGTGATAGATTGAAAAGCTAAAGTCAAGTGAGAATAAGTAGCCAGAATATGTTATATTTTATCTCTTCTAGAAAATTAATACAAGGATGGGATATTGATTTTGGCTTTAGATCAGTCATCCAAGAGTTGGATGTTCTATAGAAATAGAAAAGCTGTAACTCTGGACCTCTAGGAGCAAAACAATTGTTTTAAAAGACAGTGTATGGTTTTCCTTTTTTAAGATGTAAACTGCGCTTTATTTATTACTTTGATACTGGTCCAAACTATAATAATATCAGTCTTAGAGGAGGGAGATTTAAATTTCGAGAACCGGTTTGAAAGGGCAAAGTGAATGGATGGTGAAATATCGTCAGTGAATTAAAAAAAAAAATTGAAGATTTTTCAGCTTGCCTAGAACCTAAAATAAGTACCTCTTACCTATTTTCTGGATTTGTGGTGACAATTTTCCATCTCAGGAATTTTATTTGCCAGCTTAATTTCCTTTCTTGTTTATCATAAATTACCCTGACATGTAAATTTGAAGTGGCTGATGTTATTTCTTTGCTCACTTAAAATGGAAATGGCCAGGCAGAAGCACAGGCTAGATTTCCATTGCTCAGGTAGTTTGTCAGAAAAAAACTATTTTTTTTAGTAATTTATTTAGTTTATGACCTGAATTAACAGGGATAATTGAACTTGAACTGTGGTGTGAATGTTTTGTCCAGGTGTGATATTGTATTATCTTTGTAATGATGGACAGTTTACTTCAGCAATTGACATGGGTGATACATACACATTATGTAATGTCACGTTTGTATTTCTAATTTTCAGTGGATGTGGTGTGTTAGAAAAATTTTCAAAATTGCATCATCTCTGGATCCTAAGTGATCTTTTGTCTTACATGCCATTTTTTCCCCCTTAGAGCTCTCATTACCCTGGATTTTGATGGCATATATTTACAAAGTTTTATTGCCCTCCTGCTTAAATAATAAAGATGTTAAGCCCATCTTTTCAACATGCATGCCCTTCTCAGGAGATAACATTTCTTTTGCAGATTTCCCATAATTTTCATAGTAATTTTATGACTTGATGGTATTTTATATTAAGGGAAAGACTATGATAAAGCCTGTTATTATATATAACTTATTTTTATGTACATTCTCTACCTCTCAAAAATATGAGACAAACAAAATTATGAGATGTCAACAATAAACATAATGTTTTTTTTTTTTCCTGATATGTTTCTAAAGTAGATAATCTCAGCACTGGATTTGCTGGTCTGTGTGTAACATTCCAATAGGTTTGCTAATGCCTTTTGCTGAATCCTGCCTGCTGGCTTCCTATTCCTGCACTTACCAGGTTGCTCCCAGCACTAGGGGCTCTAGACATTCATTTTGCAATTCCTATGACGTGTGGTTTGGTCACCAAAGTCTCAAACTGTCTCCTCCTTTTTCTCTCTTTTTCCTGGTGACAGAGGGCCTACCTTCTGATGTCAGAGCCCCAGACAAATCCAAACCCTTCATTTTATTTCTCAGACTCAGACTAAAAACTAGTAGAGCAGTAGGTTGCTAAGGACAGAAACACATATCCTATAGAGAAGGCAGTGGCTGACACTCCACTGTTATGCTTTTTGTGATGGTCACCCCACTCCTGAACTGCTAGTATAAGCTCCCCCTCTCCTGTTTTTATCAGGGAATTAAGCATAATTATTTTTGAGAGCATCATTTTAATGTTTGTTGTGTAAAAAGGAACTTAAGAGAGTGATCAGTAAATATGATACTGCCTCATTATTTTCAATGTGTTAAAATGTTTACAGCAAATTGAAAACAAATTTTGTAATAATACCTAAAGTGTCTGCTTATTTTTTATGTCTACATAGAAGGTCTTCCTACCGAAGAAGTAAAAAATATTTTAGAGAAGGTATTATTGGAATGGAAGAATATATCACAGCGTTTGGAAGATCAGGCAAGAAAAATACAGCTGCAGGAAGATATTAATGCTTATTTCAAGCATCTTGATGAGCTCGAAAAGACCATAAAGACAAAAGAAGAGTGGGTAAAACACACTGCCTCTTCAGAATCTCCCCAGGAGTCCTTGCCAAGCTTGAAGGACTCCTATCAGGTAAAGACACAGCCATCCAGCACATGAAAGGGCTCTATGTCCAGTTCTGTATTTAAAGAAAGAAAGTGAAAGTGAAGTAGCTCAGTCGTGTCCGACTCTTTGCGACACCGTGGACTGTAGCCCACCAGGCTCCTCCGCCCATGGGATTCTCCAGGCAAGAATACTGGAGTGGGTTGCCATTTCCTTCTCCAAGGGATCTTCCCGACCCAGGAATCGAACCTAGGTCTCCCGCATTTCAGGCAGACGCTTTAACCTCTGAGCTATAAAAGGAATTGAGAAAGGTAGTATTGAAGAATAGAAACACAGAGAATGGACTTATAGACACAAGGAAGGTAGGGCAGGGTTGGGCCAATCGAGAGAGTAGCACTGACATATATACACTGCTGCTGCTGCTGCTGCTGCTAAGTCGCTTCAGTCGTGTCCGACTCTGTGCAACCCCATAGACGGCAGCCCACTTAGGCTCCTCTGTCCCTGGGATTCTCCAGGCAAGAATACTGGAGTGGGTTGCCGTTTCCTTCTCCTACTGTGTGTAAAATAGCTAGTTCCCCGTGACTCAGTTGGTAAAGAATCTGCCTGCAGTGCGGGAGACCTGGGTTCAGTCCCTGGGTCGAGAAGATCCCCTGTAAGAGGGAATGGCAACTGACTCCAGTGTTCCTGCCTGGAGAATCCCTATGACAGAGAAACCTGGTGGGCTATCATGCGTAGCGTCTCAAAGAGTCGGACACAACTGATCAACTAGCACTTTGACTTGCACACAATAGCTACCTGAGTTTAGAACAGGAAGCTCAGCTCGGCGCTCTGTGATGACCAAGAAGGATGGGGTGGGGTGAGTTGGAGGGAGGCTCACAAGGGAGGGGATACATGTATACATTTAAAAAAAATAAAGAAGATGCTCCTTGTATCACATGCTTTCGGTAAACTCTGCTCTGATTGACTTTCTGTGAGGATGTTCATCCTCAGCGAGTTGTGTGATCACATTTTCTCTTCCTAGCGGGAGTTGACAAACCTCCGTAGCCTCCACCCCAGAATTGAAATGCTGCGTTCAAGCTGCTCAGCCTTGAAGTCTCGGCCTTTCGCCCCAGATTTTGTCCAGCAGGATTTAGAGAGCTTGGTGGGCCGGTACCAAGCCGTGCGACAGGGTTTAGAAGAGCGCCACCAACAGGTCGAGAACGGTAAACCCACTCTCTTGCGTTTTTCTATTAGATGATTCCACCATCTTGCGTTCTCAGTTTGACTTAACTTAAAAATTACTCCCAATATTTAAACCTGGAGAAGGAAATGGCAACCCACTCCAATATTCTTCCCTGGGAAATCCCATAGACAGAGGAGCCTGGTGGGCTGTAGTCCATGGGGTCGCAAAGAGTTGGACACGACTGAAGTGACATAGCATAGCATGCATTTAGACCTTCAGTACACTTGCTTGCTTTACACCAGCCTCACTGTATTTTCCTCTGTGCCTGCCACTGTTCCACTTCTTAAAGTACATTCAGACTATTTCCTGGATTCATACTTGCTTGTGAAAATGCCGACATCTTTCACATGCTATTCAGACTGTGTTAATGGGATATAATGATTTTTAAAGAGTTTTTTTTTTTTTAGGGTGTTGTTTCTCCCTTTCACGAAAGGAGGCCAGCTGATATCATTACTAACAGGGCTAAAAAGAATGATTGCTTGCTCCTGTTTGCTCCAAATGGTTAAAGTTTTAGCAATACCATCTCCTCTTTTCAAAGAAAGTGTTCCTCTTTAAACATCGGAAACATTTTGAAGAATTTTTACCTTTGGATTAGGACTGGTCTGGGAAAGTTAATTCCTATAGATCTTTAAAACTCATTCCTCATATATTATTTTCTCCTTGGCTTTTAAGTCAGGAATTGTGTTGCATTATGTAATACTTTGGGAAAGGCATGCTAAAAAGCTACACATTTAACCATACCCTTCCTTGAGGCAATTGTAGGTTATGTAATGACGTGTAAGACTCTGTATGTGTGCGTGGTGAGTGATTGGGTCATGTTTCCTTTCTTTTGGAAAGGCATTTGGACACCATACTTCTGTTGACTGAACTCAGTTAATCTAGACTGTGAAGGGTTTGAGAGGACCTCCTATTCAATTTGCTGTTACGAAATAGGCTTTTATTTTTGACAAGAGCAGTTTAAATGTTTATTCTTACCTTTAAAACAATTGCTAAGTTTATTTGTTTTTGTTTTTGATTGTGGTAACATATACATAACATAAAACTTACCATTTAAACCATTTTAAAGTGTAGAGTTCAGGAGTGTAAAATATATTCACGTTGTTGTGCAACCCAGCCCCAGAACTTTTTCACTTTGTAAAACCGAAACTATATACCCGTTCAGCAGCAGCTCTTCATTTACTCCTCCCCCCAGCCCCTGGCAGCCACCATTCTACTCTCTGTTTCCATGAGGTTGACTATTCTAGAAACCTCTCCTAAGTGGAATCAGACAGTTTTTCTTTTTTGTTGACTGCTTCATTTCACTTATCCTCAGAGTTCCTTTTTGTGGGTTGGGTATGTCAGAATTTCCTTCCTTTTGGAGGCTGAATAGTATTCTGTTTTCTGTAGACTTCATGTTTTGCTTATCTATTCATTTGTAGATGAGCGTTTGGGTTGTTTCCACCCTTCGGCTATTGTGACTAATACTTCTGGTTTCTTTTGCTGCTGGCTGGTCTCAGCTCTTTGTGCTTCATATGAGCTGGCTTCCTCTCCGCTCTAGTGTTGCTTGTCTGTAAATGTGACATCAGTGGCTGAAGTACCCATCCCTCCAGCTGGCTGGGGCAGCCATTATTTCTCAGGGTACCTGTGCGCCTGGCTGTGGTGTTCTGTACAGCGTCCACCGCTCTGCGGGTGGTGGTCTGTCTACACACTTGAACTTAGAGGATAACTGGCTGAGGGGATCTTTGTCTCCTTTTATTCTTTGTGTAGCTACTGGGGAAAAGGAGATTATATGAGACAAAAGGATCATTGTAGTACCGTCTTCAGAGAGACATTTCATCATGATGAAATGAAGAAAAATGATGGTGGGTTACTTAATATTTCAAGCATCAACATCCGCAGGAATGAAGTCACCACTGTCTGACTCTAAGAAATGCCAGTGGAGTGATTTATTTGATCTCTAAGAGAGACCCTTTGTAATTTTAATTATGGAGTTTAACTTCTTGTGTAATAGAATTCACCTATTATATATGAAGATTAACAATAGATATAGCAATATTAATTTCCTAACAATAGTTTCTCAAAGTGAGTACTTTTCCATGAACAGAACTGAAGAGCCGACCTGGACGTGCGTATTTGGAAACATTGAAAACACTGACAGATCTGCTAAAGGACTCTGAAAGTAAGGCCCAGATGTCTTTGAATGTCTTGAATGATCTGGCAAAGGTGGAGAAGGCCCTCCAAGAAAAAAAGGTAATATATGTTTTAGGCCTAAGTGGTCTAGGTTCATTTCTAACATATATATTTTGAAATGTTTTTTAAAAATGTATTCGTTTTGGTCAAAATTGATCAAACATTGCTTATATTTCTTGTAATTTGAGAGTTACTATAATTTAAGATCTCAGATACAAGATAGTTATTAAATGTTTTTAATAGAATTTACAAAGTCACTTCTGTTGTGTCCAACTCTTTGCTACCCCATGGACCATAACCCGCCAGGCTTCTCTGTCCATGGGATTCTCCAGGCAAGAATACTGGAGCTGGTTGCCATTTCCTCCTCCAGGGATCTTCCCGACTCAGAGATCGAGCCTGTGGCTCTATGTCTCCTGCATTGGCAGGTGGGTTCTTTACCACTAGTGCCACCTGGGAAACCCTCTAATAGAATAAAAGCATATTTTCTCCTTCTATTGTGACTAGCTTAAAATTCTCAACTAGATAAAATATCTTTAATGAAATCAAGAATATCGATTGTGTTCTTTTTCTGTGTTGAGTGAAAATGCTTCCCTGGTCACTTAGAGCATGTGTCTGCACTATTTCATCAAATATAACTGATTCCCCATCGAGCCTTGCACACTGGGCCCTCATTGGGCCTGTTGTTCTGTTAGTTTTTAGTGCAGAGAATGTTGGATTGGCCAAAATGTTTGTTCAGGTGTTCCATAAGATATTACAGGAAAACCCAAATGAACTTTTGGCCAACCCAATATATGGTCTTGAAACCACACACAACTTATATAGGGAAAGCTATGACTTTTTTGATTATACTTACTGGTTTTTCATGGGACTTCCCTGGTGTTTCAGTGGTAAAGAATCTGCCAGCAATGCAGGAGATGCAGCAGATGTGGATTTGATCCCCCAATCTGGAAGATCCTTTGGAGGAGGGAATGACAGGTCACTCCAGTATTCTTGCCTGGGAAACCCATGGCCACAAAGATTCAGTCCGTGGGGTCTCAAAGAGTTGGACATGACTGAAGCGACTGGGCACATTCTTTTTTCATGAGTTTTTCACAATTCTTTTTTGATCAAATTCTCTTTAAAAAGTGATTTTGACTGTTTATAACCATTATTATTGAATATCTTCACAGATAGATTATATGAGTATTTTTAATCTTGAACTCTGTTTTCCAGGCTCTTGATGAAATCCTGGTGAATCAAAAACCTACCTTACATAAACTTGCAGAAGAAACAAAGGCTTTGGAGAAAAATGTTTCTCCAGATATAGAAAAAACATATAAACAAGAATTTGATGATGTTCAAGGAAAGTGGAACAAACTGAAGGTCAAGGTTTCCAAAGATCTGCATTTGCTTGAAGAAATTACCCCCAAACTCAGAACTTTTGAGGTAAATCTAAAGGCCACTAGGGCGTTTAGTTTATTACAGAGTAAAGTAGTAATTGTTAGTAAATATCTATTATTTGAGCAGTTTGCATTCTTTCTGGTCCCATGTTTGTTAATGTACTTAAGATGGGATATAAAATTCCAACCAAAGACATACTTTTAGTGGTGCTGGAAAACACATGTATCTCCTTTTGCCTGGCAAAAAGGTTTATTGGTAGCAGTAAACTGGACCTTGCAGATAAGAGAAAATTGCTTAAAATTGTTAAAATAATGTTTCAGAGATGAGCCCGCATGAAATAGCTGGTGGTTAGATTGCAGTGGAGACTCGGTTAGAGTGGTAGAAGTTGCCTGGATAGTAGCAGATAGCTGAGTTCTTGAAGCTGATCCGTTAAGATTTCAGACATTTTTAGACCTTTGAAAAACCTGAACTAGGCTACTAACAACCAGTATCAGATTGGGAAAGCAGGTGATTTGAGGGACATGAAAATTCGGCAAAGTGAAAGTGAAAGCCGACTCTTTGCTACCTCATGAACTATACAGTCCATGGAATTCTCCAGACCAGAATATTGGAGTGGGTAGCCTTCTCCAGGGGATCTTCCCAACCCAGGGATCGAACCCAGGTCTCCTGCATTGCACGCGGATTCTTTGCCAGATGAGTTGCAAGGGAAGCCCAAGAATACTGGAGTGGGTAGCCTATCCACTCAGCAGGGGATCTTCCTGAACCAGGAATCAAACAGGAGTCTCCTGCATTGCAGGTGGATTCTTTACCAACCGAGGTATTCAGAAACAAGATCCTTTGTTCCATCTGAAAATGTTGGCAGATAGAAAGTTCCAGAGGAAAGTATAATGTGAGGATATAAGGAGAAACTGGTCAAGGTCCATGTCAGATGGGACAGTCAGGATTTAAAGTTTCACCTGCAAGGAGGATGAAGAAGGGAAGTAATGAAGGTCGGGTAGGGAAGGATGAACCTCTCTACCTTCTCACCTTGTAGGCAAGGTTGGGATGAAGGATGACCTGATTACACTCTCTTTGTAGCCCACTCCTTGCTTCCTTTGTGGCTCAGCTGGTAAAGAATCTGTCTATAATGCAGGAGACCTGGGTTCGATCTCTGGGTTGGGAAGATCCCCTGGAGAAGGGAAAGGCTACCCGCTCCAGTATTCTTGCCTGGAGAATTCCATGGACTATATAGTCTATGGGGTCATGAAAAGTAGGACACAACAGAGGGATTTTCACTTTCACTTTTAGTGCCTCTTTACCTCGGTCTTTTGTGGTTTATTTTCTCTACTGATGTATCCAAGGTATACTTCTCATATAGTGCCTGGCACAGAGAAGACACGCAGTGATATTTTTCAGTGAATGAAATGAGATTAGTAATAGGAGATTTAGATGTGCACATATATATATATATATATATATATATATATATACTTAGAGTTTTTTTATACATATACTTATATATATGAGAATTTTTATAAAAGTTGTTTCAAAGAAAGTGGAAATATTGAAATGAAGACAAAACTTATGAAAATGATGTTTTAAAAATTAGAATCAGAGCATGTGGTAGAAGCTGGTAGGCGATATAGTCTAGGGCAGGATCCAGGAAGATGAGCAAGAGAGGGGATCACTGAAATATGAGGGAAGCTGTTTGACACAGAAACTAATGGACAGATAGATCCAAGGCATGACAGGAGAATAAGGATGGCAGGGGCTCTGTGTGTGTATGGTCGTAGTGGAAGGAATTAGTTTTCTTGAAGTGTAAGCTGTAGTTCTACACTGAGATCTCATTCGAACAATCCATTAATTTTGAAGAGGAGTGTGTTTTTCTGTAGTTCAGTGTTTTTGGCTTATTTAAATTTGTGAGTGGATCCACTTCCCTTTGTGTGTGTGTGGGTGTGCATGTTAGTTGCTCAGTAGTGTTAGACTCTTGGCGAACCTCATCGCAGCCCTCCAGTCTCCTCTGTCCGTGCAATTCTCCAAGCAAGGATACTAGAGTGGGTAGCCATTCCTTTCTCCAGGAGATCTTCCAGAACCAGGGATTGAACCCAGGTACCTGCTTTGCAGGCAGATTCTTTCCTGTCTGAGCCACCAGTCTTCAATTGTCATTCTTTCCAATATTAAAAACCACAATTACTCTTATTTGTGATTTTAAATTTTTGTTATGTTCCAAGTATTGGATTATCAGTGGTTCTCAACCATGGGTAAATTTCCCCCCAGAAGGACATGTTTTTAACGTTTGGAGACATTTTTTGTTATCACAACTATAGGGAAAGGGTAGGTTCTGTTGGCAACTTAGTGGGTAGAGGCCATGGTTACAGCTGATGCACAGGACAGCCCACACAACAGAAGAATTTTCTGGTCCAGATGTCATCAGGGCCAAGGTTGAGCAATGCTGGTTAAAGTATTTCCTATCTTTTCAAAAGATCATTGCTTTATTTTCATAAATTCTGAGATGTAGTTAGGAAAATTTACAGGTGAAGATTAACCCAAGGGTTAATCTCTTCTGACTTCCTGATGTGTTATTTTCAGTTCAGTTTAGTTCAGTTGCTCAGTCGTGTCCGACTCTTTGCGACCCCATGAATCGCAGCACACCAGGCCTCCCTGTCCATCACCAACTCCCGGAGTTCACCCAGACTCACGTCCATCAAATCAGTGATGCCATCCAGCCATCTCATCCTCTGTCGTCCCCTTCTCCTCCTGCCCCCAATCCCTCCCAGCATCAGAGTCTTTTCCAATGAGTCAACTCTTCGCATGAGGTGGCCAAAGTACTGGAGTTTCAGTTTTAGCATCAGTCCTTCCGAAGAACACCCAGGGCTAATCTCCTTTAGAAGGGACTGGTTGGATTTCCTTGCAGTCCAAGGGACTCTCAAGAGTCTTCTCCAACACCACAGTTCAAAAGCATCAATTCTTTGGCGCTCAGCCTTCTTCACAGTCCATCTCTCACATCCATACATGACCACTGGAAAAACCATAGCCTTGACTAGACGGACCTTTGTTGGCAAAGTAATGTCTCGCTTTTCAATATGCTATCTAGGTTGGTCATAACGTTCCTTCCAAGGAGTAAGCGTCTTTTAATTTCATGGCTGCAATCACCATCTGCAGTGATTTTGGAGCCCCCCAAAAATAAATTCTGACACTATTTCCACTGTTTCCCCATCTATTTCCCATGAAGTGATGGGACCAGATGCCATGATCTTAGTTTTCTGAATGTTGAGCTTTAAGCCAACTTTTTCACTCTCCACTTTCACTTTCACCAAGAGGCTTTTTAGTTCCTCTTCACTTTCTGCCATAAGGGTGGTATCATGTGCATTTCTGAGGTTATTGATATTTCTCCTGGCAATCTTGATTCCAGCTTGTGTTTCTTCCAGTCCAGCGTTTCTCATGATGTACTCTGCATAGAAGTTAAATAAACAGGGTGACAATATACAGCCTTGATGAACTCCTTTTCCTATTTGGAACCAGTCTGTTGTTGTTATTTTAGGGTTAGCTAAATGCATGCCAATATTTTAATATGGAATTTAAAGTGAATAAGTATTCCTCCAGAAAACAAAAGAGAGTTCTAGAATTCTGTCATTGCAAATCCAGGCCAAATGGAGCATATGCCAACTTTTCTTTTTCTTAAGTTGTTCAGTTGTGTCTGACTCTTTGTGACCCCATGGACTGCAGCCTGCCAGGCTCCTCTATCCATGGAATTCTCCAGGCAAGAATACTGGAGTGAGTAGCCCTTCCTTTCTCCAGGGGATCTTCTCAACATAGGGATTGAACCCAGGTCTCCTGCATTGCAAGCAAATTCTTTACGGTCTGAGCCACCAGGGAAGCCCAGTTGGAGCATACGCCAACTTTATTTCCACTAAAAATGTCTCACTCACTTCAAGCACATGTGTCTGGATACTTAGATTTTTTGGTTGTTTTGTGTTACATTAACAGATTTTAATGTGAATTACAAATTTTTAATTTACTTTTTGTGTCCTAACTGTAAGACTGTTGGCGATGTCTGTATTCCCTAGACATGCAGCTTCTTTATTGAAATATATGTTTCTTCAGTTCTAAAAAACATTTTGCTCCTATATTTGCTTTGAATGAATTGCTTGTTATTTAACTACTCACAATTCACTTAGGAAAACTTTTGCTTTTTCCCTAAAGATAATTGCAATAAATATTCACTTGTAGATTAAAGTTGTTTTTCCTTTTTTACTGACCTGGTGTCTTTTTCTAGGCATTCAAGTTCTATTTTGTCTTTAAGGCGTGAAGTACTCTAGGTTTTCTATTCACTGCCAATTTATGATGATGTTTCTTAGGAACAAAGTGGTTGACTTGTTTATTTTTCAAATGCATTTTGAACTGTGTAAGAAATACATACATACTGCTCATTGAAGACATTGAGTAATAGAGACGGAGAATGAGCATTGAGAAGTTCCCTTTCTTTCCCAATGAGCTTCCCTGGTGGCTCAAATGGTAAAGAATCTGCCTGCAATGCAGGAGATCCAGGTTCAACCCCTGGGTTGGGATCTCCTGCAGAAGGAATTGGCAACCCACTTCAGGACTCTTGTGTGAAGAATTCCGTGGACAGAAAAGCCTGGCAGGCTACAGTTCATGGGTTTGCAAAGAGTTGGATGTGACTGAGTGACCAGCTTTCACTTTTCTTCCCCAATACCATTTCCTTTCCTGGGAGCAGTGAACAGTAACAGCGATCCTTGCTGGAGATAAACATACTCAAAGTAAGAAAGAAAAGTTCATGAATATGACTAATTCTAATCATTTTCCCCCTTACTAACAGAACCAAGTGATACTGGGACTCCATGAGGGACTGCATTGATACTCCCAGTATTACTTGTATCTCAGTATCACGTCTATTTAAATAGATGGTATACAAATGCATGAATATGGATTAGAGTATCAATTTCACTACTCAAAATAGTAATGCTTTTTATTGACACAGCACATTTAAACTTTGAGAGTATTTTCAAAGCTGTGTACTTATAGTTTCCCTACCATCCCTTCAATACTTGTAAGGTGATCTTGGTATCTTTTTATGTGCCAATTTTAGTTTTCTGTTATTTGTTGGCAAATAGTGTTTTTCTTACATGCCTGCCTTTCACATATCTACATGGCTGGTTTATTTTATATAGATAGTGGTGGGGCCAGCATTGTTATTCACAGTGTCATGTTCAAATATGTTTGTAAATTCTTTAAATCTATTTTTTGCCAAATTAATGATCTCAATTCTTGTACTTAAAATGTAGACTGGTGCTTTAAAAAAACTCTCACAGAAAGTCCTACCACTCTTTCCAGGCAGCAAAATATTTTAAAACATATAAAAAGTTTTACTATTGATTTTACTGACATGAGTTTCTTATGAATTATGGGGATTAAATGTTATAAAGTCCTAAGACACTGCTATCACCAGCAGTAATATCTTTGAGTTCAGGGGCTGCAAGTGTATTTCCTATGGTTTCCTTCATCCTGTTCAAGATCCCCTGTAGCATGTCATGGGCCTCCCAAGTGGCGCTAGTGGTAAAGAACCCGCCTGCCAATACAGGTGACTTAAGAGATGTGGGTTTGATCCCTGGGTCAGGAAGATCCCCTGGAGGAAGGGATGGCAGCCCACTCCAGTATTCTTGCCTGGGAAATCCCATGGACAGAGGGGCCTTGTGGCTACAGTCCATAGAGTCCCACAGGGCTGGACACAGCACCTCCAAGTCATGAAACTGTCCTCAAGGCCCACACAAACTCTCATATTTACCACCCTCCTCTTTGCACCTTCTCTTTTGCCCCTTCTGTTCGGAGACTGTTCTGTAACCTGATGCCCCGATAATCCCACTACCGTTTAAATCTGACTCCTGCTTGCAGCCTCTTCTCTCTTGGATTCACTGTCGCACTAATACCAGAATTGTGTTTCTGGAAAGCGTCTGGTTGTCTTTGCCACGATAATACAAAGTGCTCTCAAGCATCTCATATCTCCTGCCCTCTCCTTGCTCTCGAGCCCTGCCTGCATCTTCTCCTGTGAGCTGTGTCGGGTGGGGAGACGGTGTAGTGGGTCACAAAGAACACAGCGGACGATTGCCCTTTTCCGGAAAAGTCACTTACTTGCTAGGAATTTACAGCCTCCTTTTCTCGGTTCATCCTTAAAGAAGATGCTACTATGGGCAGTCTTTGGTCTTATTCACCATCACACTCACAGCTAATTATTCCTTCCTCCACTACATGTTGTTTACACCTTCACAATTACCCAATCTCAGGCCACCTTTTATTAAGGCTGATACCTGTATGTCTGTCCTTTGCCACGGCGTCAGCTCTTTGAGCATAGAAACCTTGTCTGGCATGTAGCAGGCAAGTGGATGTGAACGGCTCTGCTTTGCAGGTGCCTGCAGGCATAATACGCGTTCATACCTCTCTAGTGAGGTTGGATCTGTTATAAAGTCTAAATGCCTGGGTGTCCTTGGCAGGACACCTGTGTAGTCACACCCTCCCTTCAACTGATGGAAAAAGATGCACACTGCACACTCTGTGTGTTCTCACCCGGAGTGCAGAAGGGAACGTGCTGGAGCTCCGAAACAAGAGAACCGGGTTTAGAAATTACTCTGGAACACATTTCAGGGTGAAAACCGGATGGTAAACGTTTTCTAAAAGTAATGTGCTGTGTAACTGATTTAATTCTTTCTAGGTAACACGTAACTGATAGAATGATCTCATAGGGGTTTTTTTTCTTCTCCTCATTGTGAATGCGTTTTACTGCAATCCAGGAAATACTGGTGCTTTTTGGATCTTAAAGTTAAGAATTCCATTGGTTTCAGATTAATAAATGCAGTAGCAGTGTCACTGCTGGCCTTCTCTACTAAGTGAGGGAGCACCAAGAGTGTTTTGAGGTTAATGAATATAAATCAAAGAAAACAGAAACATACTGCCCTAAGTTGCTGTTTTAAATTTGGTTTCACAACTCTTCTTGCCTATGGCTTGGGTTAGATATTGGCTCTTTAAAAAGCTGTGGACGTTCCAACAGATGGGGGAGGAACAAGATAAAATGCCAAGAATTTCACTGTAAATAAAATCTTGGGTGGTAGTTGTGTACCTTGGAATCTTACTGTCGTCTGTCCAGAGAGACCAGGCTTCAGATTTCCTCCATCCCTGGTTCAGGGGCTGGGGTGTGGGAGATGGACATGTAGGCTTAATGGAATTGTTTTTATGACCTCACATTCCTCTTCTGTGACCCAGCAGCAGGTGTTGCTCAGCCAAAGTGCTTACAGATCAGTGCTTTTGAGCCGTGGTGGTCAGTGCAGCATTTTGACCCCTTCAAACTGGAGTATTTGATACTTTGGTTTTCATAACTTCCGCATTAGTCATTTTATATTTCACTGAGAATTTATGAGTATAAATAGGAATGAGAAATGGTTACCTTCGATTAGTGTTTATAGTGTGTTTCTGCATGTGAAATAATAACATTCAGTTTAGAAATTTACTAGGATTTAAACAATTTTTTTTGTTATGCTTTAAAGAACTGAAGTCCCTCCAATGAAGAGAGAACATTAGAAATTGCCCCGTTTAAGTATCTCTCTTTATCTCTATTTATCTATTCCTATATTCATTCTGCAAGTGGATGGAGATGGTAAAAAAAAATTAAATACACATTAGTGTACATTAGAAACTCATAAAGGCATCAGCTGAGTGATTGTTAAATGGACAGAGAAACACTGTTCATTTGAGCGTTTTCACTTTCTTTGTAACCTCTTATCTGTACAGTTCACTTAAAGATGAGCAGATTTCGGTGTTTTTTAAAAGCACAGGAAACATCTGCTACAAGTGGACTAAGACAGTTATTTTTCTTCTAGGGAAAGAGGAGATATTGGAAGGCTTCTCCATCTTTCAGGTTTAGCTGCACACAAGTCGCTGCTGTAGTGATCTTAGTGACGTCATAACCTTTCCCACACAGTACAGCCACCGGGTAGAGAGGCCTTGTGCAGCTGCTGTTATCAGGCCCCTTTCTTTTGGGCCTTTTCTCATGTACTTGGGTTCCTTCTGCTGAGCTGAATTCAGCCAGGTCTGGTGAGAAAGATCATAAAGCAGCAGCCCTTTCACACAGTCACTTTGAGCAGTTATAGGATGGAGCCAGCATTGATGTTGACAGCATTTGAGCTCTTTACACTGCTGCTTATGCAAATATGTCCTCACTCTTGCTGCTGGTTCTGCCAAGTGTCTGTTGGGAACAGACACCAGAACCCAAAGGGGTAATTCTATTGTGGGCTTAACCTTGGTAATAAGGCGCTTGATTTTGTAGGTCTGAGTAATAATAGCTACCGTTTACTGCAAACCTACTCTGTACCAGAGCCAATCTAAACCATCTCTGTTTTTCAGTATAGTCAGGCAAAGTAGTTGTTATTATTCCTGTTTTATAGGTGAGCTATGGAAGCTCCCAGAAGAGAAACTGAGAAGTTTCTCAAGGTCTCGTGGCTGGTTAGGTGCTGAGCTAGGTAGTCAGACCTTGGTCTTTTCTTTTCAAAGGTCATACTGCCTTAGAACTGAGCATGGTCAGGATTACCTGCAGGACTTTTAGTAGTGAAAACAGCTTTCGGATTCCTCTCTGTTCCCTTTGTTATCACTGGGATGATCCATTGGTCTCCATGGGTTGTTGGTGTCTGTTGCTTCCCTCTTCCTTTTTTCTCATGTTTAACTGTACAAGGGGGCTTCTCAGGTGGCTCAGTGGTAAAGAATCTGCATGCCAATGCAGGAGCCACAGGAGATGCTGGTTTGTCCCTGGGTCAGGAAGATCTGCTGGAGAAGGGCATGGTAACCCACTCCAGTATTCTTGCTTGGAGAATAATACCATGGACAGAGGAGCTTGGCGGACTGAAGTCTGTGGGATCTCAAAGAGTCCTACACGACTGAGTGACTGAGCATGCACACATGTAACTGTAAGAAGAGGAATGGGTGTGTGCATGTGAATTGTGTGTGCTTACCAAGGGTCTGTGTGTATCTGAAGGAGGGAGAGAAGAAAGAGGTTGATGGCACAGGACTTCCCTTTCTGTACCAATGGCAGGGATCACTCAGGCTGCTCACTTCAGTCAAGGCTGATTGTGGTTAAAACCTCCATATAAATTTCAAAAATTCTTGGCCCGGGAGACTGTCAATTTTCCTTACTCCAAACTCGATTTAATGAATTGCCCAGTTACACAGCTGTAATGCTGCCTTGAATTCTTAAAAAGTTCAGACTAGAGATTAACAGTGCAAAAAGTGGTAACAAATTAAGTGAACAGTTTAAAAAGGCCCTCATGAACTCTATAGATGTATTTATACTTTCCTTTTGCAGTTTTTATCTTTTGCACACCCCACCCTACCCTGCCCTGACTATATCTTCCTAAGCAGTCTTCTTGGATAAGACCCATGAATGCTGAAGCCAGCCCAAAAGAAGAGAGATGTCACCGATTGAAAATATTATCAGAGTAGCATGGATGTATGAGAAGAGTGACAGAAACAGGCTAAAGAGCAGAGGGAAAGGAAGCTTGGGGAAAGAGCTCAGTGTGACTGAAAGGGCTTTCAAAGCTGTGCTTGGGACAAGGAGAATGAGAAATGCTTGCTCCGGGTGGTATAATATGAATAGAGGAGACAGAAAGGCTCGGCCACATAAGCCCTCTTTGCTTCCCATCTTCATCAGAGAATGACCTTGCAAGCTGGAAAGTGGAGAATGGTCATTACTGAGAGTGCATTAGAGCCTGAATTATGAGTTAGATGGAAAAACCACGCAGTCCTTCTGATGCCTAAATCTACATCCCCAGTAATGTGCTGTTTTACCCATGATCTCAAGGTCGCATTATGCGACTTGTGAGGAAATTACCAGGACAATGGAGATGGGTGAATGTCTTAAATAAGGGGGAGATGAGTGAATGTCCTAAATAAGGGGGAACATTCTTTTCTAGAAGCTAAGGACCTGCACTAAGCTTGATGTCAATTCCTGGCAAAGCTGTAGATAAATGATTGACCAGAGACCTTACCTGTGCTTAGGAAAGAGTGTGGTGGTCCCCAGGAATCAGCATGGATACCACTCAGAAGCCTTGTCCAGACCTCATTTCTTTAAGTACTGCTTTCTTTTATTTATTTTTTGGAGGAGGATACTAGATTATTAGATATACAGATTCATAGTCTCACATTTCATGTGTGCTCATTTAGCTTAAATAGTGCTCACAGACTATCATTATGGGTAAAGCTTCATTTCAGTAAAGTATTTGGGAACATCCCTTAAAACCTAAGTGGAATGCTACTTAGATGCTATCCCATGTTTTGAAAACTAAGCCGAGAAGTTTGTTGGCTAATGAACGAGGTGATGTGCTCATGGGGGGATGCTCAGGAAGGCACTGTAACTGGCCTTATTTTTCACCTGGGAAAGAACCCCCAAACCCAACCAAACAACAACAACAAAAAACCCAAGCCAACAGAAGAACAATGCCTCACTGTCAGATTGCAGATAAGAGAAAGCTGGGAAGAGCAGCTGATAAGAAAGTGGAGAGACTAAAAATTCAAATCATTCTGTTGGCTTTTTATTATTTTATTACTAAGTAGTATTGTTAAATATTGTTGATATTTGTAAATTTCAAGTTCTGAATTTATTACAGAAATTAATTAAACAATATAGGGTAGGGAAAATATCCTTTTGAGGTCATTATGGAAATTTTGGAGTTTTAGCTAACCATAATATTATGAATAATATATATCTATAAAAATTTTTGTAAAGGAAACAAAATGCAACTCTACAATAAGAAAAATAAAACAAAAAAAATTTAGATGACATTTTCTGAATTTACTAACTATAACTGAAATACCACTTAGGTTCCCTCTTTGTCATTCATTCCAGTATTTTAAGGATGAGAGTAATTGGTTCTTTATGGCATACTTAAATATGTTAAAAAGTTGATGTAATTACCAGAGCATGTTGATCAGGGTGTTGAGAACAGTATCTGAGTATCATGTTCCAGAGACATTACAGCATGAATTATGAGTTTATAACCACTAAAAAACTAAGGGAAGACATAGTGGCTGCTTTCCAGCCTGAAGGTTATTTTTGAATAAGATAGTTAATTTATCTCCATTCCTGGAGAGGAGGGAGGAACAAGAAACAAATAATTGAGGAAGGTACAAGGAAAGGAACAAGTCGTACTGACCAGTGATGAATGGGCACCTGGAAAGAAATGACCGTCACTTTAATGTAGTTTTGGAGCTGAAGTTGGACCTAGTTATTTGCATTCTTTAAGGTCCAGTTCCAATGTTACTACGTCTCTGAAGTCTCATTCTTTCTGCAAAATGTTTGCTTTCTCATTTCCCCAGCACCACACGCAGGAACTGGATAACAGTGAGTGCTTAGTAAGTGCTGGATGAAGGCATGGTGCTGGGTAGTGGACCATACGGGGTTCTTAGATAACAAAGCACCAGTAACAGAACTAAGAGCAGTCTACTGGACTCCCTCCACTGTGCTGTTTTTCAAATCCTGCTTTGAATAGATAACTTAAGGAGAAAATAGTGCTAAATTATATAAGAAAGAGATTTTTTAAAGCTGATTATACCTAGAAAAGCATTTCTCCCTTTAATTTGAATTTTTAATCTTAGATATAGCTCATTATTAAGCAAGATAGCTTTGTTCACTGGAGGACATTTTGAAATTTTTAGAATGATCACCAAGATATCATCTCATGAGGATTTTAGGCGACAATGAAGGAAATAATTATTTTCAATGTTGGAAGTTTTTTTTTTTAAAGAAAATAAATGAAAATGATGCTATCAAAGTTTTGAAAAGTTGCCTTTTCTCCTGTAGCAGTAGATCTTGAGATGTAGTAGGTTGAATGTCACTGAGTAATATCCCCCTTTGTTATTGTGTTCGATCTAGGCTGATTCGAAAGTCATTGAGAAGTGGATGGATGGTGTGAAAGACTTCTTAATGAAAGAGCAGGCTGTCCAAGGAGATGCCGAAGGGCTCCAAAGACAGCTTGACCAATGCTCTGTGAGTTCTGCTGATCTGGGGAATCTGCTGTAATAAATAAAATTTTCTTCTTCCTCTATTATTTGCTGCTTTTATTAAAATTGTAAGAATATGGCATGACAATAAACCTAGATAAAATATGTTTCAATATAAACCTGTTTTTTGACTTTGTAGCTAGTCAAAGAATGACTTATAGTTCACGTTTCTATTTTTGGCTGTGATTATAAAGTTTTAAAAAAATTATTTATTTTATATTGGAACATAGTTGCAGATGTACAGCAAAGTGATTCAGTTATACATATATCTATCTCTTTTTCAGATTCTTTTCCCACATAGATTATTACAGAATAAATTTTGGATGGAGAATACAAGAGCAATTTTAGTTCATTAGTGGCTGCTGTTTTACGTTGCAGTGACAGTCTTAGTGTCATAATTACCAATTGTATATCACTCTTACTGTACTTATGGTGAGACTTTAAGAAAAACGCTTTTTACAAATGAAGTTTGCCAGTAATACTTCATGCGTTTTATATTTGGTGGAATCATTAGGCTTCTGTAAGGAAATGGCAATGCACTCCAGTACTATTGCCTGGAAAATCCTGTGGACAGAGGAGCCTGGTAGGCTACAGTCCATGGGGTCGCAAAGAGTCGGACATGACTGAGCAACTTTAAAAAAAAATAATTAAAAGTACTATTCCCTTCTTAAAGTCAAGTATTTGCAGTCTAATTTGGCAGATGGCTATTTGAATCACCCAGGTGAAATGAATTTCTTAAGACACAATATTTCTTAAGTTGTTAAACATCTTTACTCTCAAGCAGTATGTTCTTAAAATATTTGCAGGGATAGAGGCAAACAGACTATAATAATGGCATCCACTTATGTCGGAATGGACTCAACAAGGGCTTATTTTATGTGTTCAGGCATTTGTTAATGAAATAGAAACAATCGAATCATCTCTGAAAGACATGAAAGAAATAGAGGCTAACCTTCGAAGCTGTCCAGTTGCTGGAATCAAAGCCTGGATGCAAACAAAACTAGTTGACTGCCAATCACAACTGGAGAAATTTAGCAAGGAGGTAAGTTTTTCAGCTTAACCTGCATGTGAATTTCAAGAGGTAGATAATGGCTTCTCTTGACTGAATAATTTTATATCCCATCCAGACCGAAAACCAGTGATCTAGAATAACTACAGCATGGGTGGCAGGTTGGGACAAGAATTGGATAACTTTTTAAATGAAGGGTGGGGACTGTTGTCCACTCTGTCCCTGGATGGGAATGAGCTTGATGTGTGCAATAAAGAACAAGAAAGTCATTGTAGCTGGACTAGAATGGAGGGGAAGAGGTAGCAGGTTGGAGGGAAGGATTTGGGGTCGGGAGGTAGGAAGAGATGGGTTGTGTATTGCTTTTGAGGCATAGGTTTTGAATTTTATTTCAAGTATGATTTTACTTAGAAAGCAGAGGGTTTTGAGCATTGAATTGACATATGATAGATCTGTTAAGATCACTCTGGCTTCCATGTGGATAATTTGCTCTGGGAAAGCAAGAATAAAAATAGGGAGAATACTTAAAAGGTTGTTGCAGTCTCAGAGAAAGAAGATGACCCCTTGGACTAGGGAGATAGTGGTGGAGGTCATGGGAAGTGTTAGGTTTGGACTAAATTTTGAAAGTGGAGATGGGAGTCTAGTAATAGATTAATGTGATATGAGAAAAAGTGAATAGTTAGCAACTGTTCTGGATTTTTGCGAAGCTTCCAGTTTGTGTAAATTGTGGTGCCATTTACTGAAATGGTGAAAAACTCAAGGAGAAGCTCTAGTGGGAATAGGTCAAGTGATGCTGCCCATACTGGGACTAAATTCAAAATTACAGTACCTGCAAATGGGGTTTCCAGCACTAATCACCAGCCAAGGATGCTAAGGAGGAAAGGTTTGCCCCAGGGGAAATGCCAGAGGAGTGAGACCCCAAAAGCTGGGTGGAGAAAACTTTCCAAAACTGGAAAGCACATTAGATGGAAGCTTTTGATGACCTTGAGAAAAGTGGTTCCAATGGCGTGGTGGGAAATAAAGTCATACTACAGAGTGTTGAGGAGAGGAAAGGAGATGAGGTCCTGGGGCAAGGGTAACCAGCTTTGAGAATTTCTCTATTCGGGGGAACAGAGAAATGAGATTTGTAGTAGAAGGGACATGGGGATCCAAAGAAGTGTTTTTGTAATTATTTTTTTTCAAATATATTATTGAAAGTTTGCATGTCAAAAAAGATTTCACTTAGAAAGAGGGGATGATACAGAAGACTGAGAGAAGATAATGACTGAAATAAAGTCTGTGGTTAGGCAAGAGTGGATGAGGTCCACCCTTTAAGTGAAAGAGCTCCTTTTAGGAGGTCCCTCTCTGGTAATGGATGGGGCAGCAACTGTGGGTACTGTAGGAATACGGTGTAGTAGTTTCCTTTTGATTGTTTTATTTTGTTAGTGAAATAATAGTGAGGTTGCATAGAGCTGAAGTGAGTGAGAAGGGATAAAAGAATGAGAAGTGAAAATGTGAAATGCAGGAATACTCTACAGACAGTCATGTAGATGGTATATATCTCTCAATACAGTGTTTTTTTATTTAATGTTTATACAAGAAAACTTTGTATTTTCATCCCTGAGTACTTTGTTTCACCACAATTTCCTTATTTTGAACAAGTGGAATTTTAAGGAACAGTTCAAGTTATGGTTGAGGGAACAGCCATAAGCCATTCCTAAATTTGCCAATTGTTAGTGTTTTACCATGTTTGCCTTTTTTTTTTTTTTTTTTTTTGCTACATGCAGTTTTGACAGGAAGTTGAAAGTATTTTGACACTTCACTCTTAAATACTTCAGCATGCTTCTTCCATGAATGAGGACAGTCTTTTACAAAAGTATGATATCATTGTCACACTTAAGAAAATGCTTTCATAATATCATCTTATATTCTAGTCGAATTCAGACTCCTCTAAATGTGTTATAATTTGATGATATGTGCTTAAAAGGACCTGGGGTATTTTGGGGAAGTAAATAAGGAAAATGGTTTGGAAGTGATGATGAGGACCAAGGAAGACAAGAGACAGATGGATAGATTGATAGACAGAGCCTTAGATACATGTAGATATTTATATCTATTAATCTATTGATAGATAGATAGGTATCTATGTATATATGGAGAGGGCAATGACACCCCACTCCAGTACTCGTGCCTGGAAAATCCCATGGATGGAGGAGCCTGGAAGGCTGGAGTCCATGGGGTCACTAAGAGTCAGGCTCGACTGAGCGACTTCACTTTCACTTTTCGCTTTCATGCATTGGAGAAGAAAATGGCAACCCACTCCAGTGTTCTTGCCTGGAGAATCCCAGGGACGGGGGAGCCTGGTGGGCTGCCGTCTATGGGGTCGAACAGAGTCGGACACGACTGAAGTGACTTAGCAGCAACTTAGCATTAACTCAAAGTATGGGGATAAATGCACAGGAAAATTTTTTAAGTGTCTCCAGCAAGGAGGCAAGCATGTGCTGTGTGAGTAATTATGTAAAGCAGTTCTAAACTATTGTATTTCATTGAGTAGTAAAAAGGTTGAAGAAATTTTGGACAAACATCATGTTGTGAAATTTTTATTTTTCTAAGGAAGGACAGACATATAAAATCAACAAGTAAAAGCAGTCTTCCATATTCCCAATCTCATGAAAGGAAAACATCTTAATGCCAAAATATAGAAAGTATATAATCTCGGAATAACTAATGATAACTTTGAGCTTTTCTTTTTTTGAGAAGTTTGCTGCAGCGTCTTTATCTTTCTTACTTCTCTGAGACTCCATGAAAATTGTATATAACTGACTACTTGTGAAAAGAATTTGGGGAATGTGGGTCCCCGAAATCTGTATTTCCTTTTTTTTAAAGCTCATCAGGTTGAAGTGTTGCTCAGCAGGGCTGTTGTGGGTTGCTGGCAGTAGGCTTTCTGAGTTCCATGTTGGGCAGTGAAATCCAAGCCCTTGTTTAGTGCCCGTCTATTTTTATGACCATGACCCTGTTTGGACAGTGGAACAGGAAAGCCAGTAAGAATTCCCCCTTATTCTTGTGAGAGCCATCCTATTCCTGTACTGCCCTTCCGTCACCATCAGTTTCACAGCCAACCGAGCCCTGGCAAGGTGACCAGTACTGTGAGATTTCATTTGAGCGGGAAGTTGAATAGTGGAATGAGTCCTGGATGATCTACGTGGTATGATATCTTCTTTCACAGTAGAAACCAGTGTGTGGTTAGAGGTAGGATCTTTCTGAAGGGTGTTTTCAGGCTCCCTGAAATAGTTGACAAAGTTATTGAACCAGATTCAGACACGTATCTATCTTCTAATGTAACTTTTTTGTAGCTGCGTGAAATATACCAGTAGAGCAGGTTATCAAAACCCAAGTTTTGTAAAGCAGTGTTTTATGAATATCTTTAGTAGTAGTCTTCTCTATTTTTTGAATTATTTTTGATTTATTTAGTTTTGGCTGTGCCGGATCTTTGTGGCTGCGGGTTTTCTCTAGTTGTGGAGAGCAGGGACTTCTCTCTAGTTGCAGCGCATGGGCTTGTCATTGCAGTGGCTTCTCTTGTGGCAGAGCGCGGGCTCTAGGGATGTGGACTTTAGTATTTATGGTGCGTGCATGTTAGCCGTCAGTGGTTAGTTGCCCTGCGGCATGTGGAATTTTCCCAGACCTGTGACCCCTGCATTAGCCGGCACATTCTTAACCACTGGACCACCAGCGAAGTCCCTCTTCTCTGTTTTCTAAAAATGCAGTTTTAATGCGGAATCCTGTTAAGAAGGAGAAAATGAACATTTTGGATGCTTCAGTTAATAGATTTCCTTGAGATGTATGCTTTTATTGATGTAAGTTAGAGTCCTTCGGTTGCATTATCAAAATTATACTAGATATTTCCACATTAATGTCCAAAATGTGATAGTGAATCCCAGTTATAATTGTTGTTTTCATTATTGCTTATATTCCACAGCATCAGGACCAAATGTATTAAGGGCTTCATCTGACTTTTAAATCTTGAGATTCTTGGTGGAAACTTATTACTCTGTCTTTAGATATTAAAGACTAGAAGTTGACATTTAATATATTAATATTTGTTTATTTGAGCGAATGACTTTTCCTTTGTAGATTGCTATTAAAAAAAATAGGTTGTCGGAAAGTCAGGAAAAAGTGGTGAACCTGAAAAAAGACTTGGCGGAGATGCAGGAATGGATGACCCAGGCAGAAGAGGACTACCTGGAGAGGGACTTCGAATACAAGTCACCAGAAGAACTTGAGAGTGCTGTGGAAGAAATGAAGGTGAGCCTGGGGCAGTTAGGGTCAAGGGGCTTGATATCTCAGCTCCTCTGTTTAAACCAGTCAGTCATCTACCTAGCCTTAGAGGGTAGTATGTACATAAAATCTCTCACAGGAAAATTTCAAACAAGTAGAAGGGCAGCTACCATTAGTGATTTGGGTAGGGGTAGGAAGCTGAGACTCCACGTGTGGAACTTCGGCCATGAGTTGAGTCCATGAGGTCCCCTGACAAAGTCTTCTGTGTTACAATCTTGAGGAGCTGCAGAGAATGACTCATTTACTGGCCTCAGTTTTATATTCACAATGTTGTGTAACCATCACCACTGTTTATTTCCCAGTATTGTCAGGAAGAATTATTTTTCATAAGGAACAAGCGAGACTTACCCATTTCAGTTGGGAGCTGTGTTTATTTCACCAGCCATATTCTTCCAGCTAATACATAGGGCACACATGAATACCACACATTTCACTGGGGCAGGTAAGAATAGTCATAGGAATATTGTCAAGGGATTCAATGTCAGTGGGGTCCACAGGATGTATTGCTTGTAAACTTACATTCCCGTGTCAATAGCCTTGCCCAGTCTCTTTTTTATATATACGAAAAGAACTGGATATCATTCCCAGACAGTAAAGTCTTTCAGTGTTGAGGCCAAAGGACAGAGTGTCTTGAAAGCTACTTAAAAAAAAAAATGAGTTGCACCTTGCCTATAAGTATAACAAAAGCAAAAAGTCTCTGCGCAGATAGTTTTTAAAAGGATTATGTTTTACCAATGCAAGGGAAAGGCTACCCACTCCAGTATTTTGGCCTGGAGAATTCCATGGACTGTATAATCCATGGGGTAGCAAAGAGTCAGACACGACTGAGCAACTTTCACTTCACATAATTGCTTTACAATGTTGTATTAATTTCTGCTGTTGTAGTTAGCACTCTTATTTCAAAAAGTACTCTATAGTTCCAACTAGGTAGTTAGAATCATCTGGATGTTTTAGTTTTGGTTTGGTTATTTTTTGAAGAAGAAATTGGTTACTGAGACAGGGAGCTGATTTTTAAGTTCATTCTGTGTTGGAGCAGAGGGCGAAAGAGGACGTGCTGCAGAAGGAGGTGCGAGTGAAGATTCTCAAGGACAGCATCAAGTTACTAGCTGCAAAAGTGCCCTCTGGTGGCCAGGAGCTGACATCTGAGCTGAATGTCGTGCTGGAGAATTACCAACTTCTTTGTAATAGAATTCGAGGAAAGTGCCACACCCTGGAGGTACGGGATCTTTTCTCAGATGCCCTTCTGAGATTCAAACTCTGTAATGTACTGGCTGTTTCCATATCTTGGAAAAAACCCCTCCATTTTTCTTTTCAAATACTATATCATAAAAGTAGTTCTTTAATGATTGAGATAATGATTGGCAATAATAATAGTTACACTATATTATTAGATGATAATTTAGGTAATAGGTTGATAAAAATGAAGCAGAGAGAAAAGAAAATTGGATATAAGGCTCTGACTGCAGTTGGTGGAAGGTTCTTGGAAAAGTTTCTTCTTAGCTTTAGACATTGACTAAATGTGAAAGCAAGCTTTTCATAATACCAATGGTCTGTGGGGTCTGTTCCTGTTCTGAAATTCTAAAACAATGTACAATGAGTACTTCCTCTTTTTTTGCCTGGTAGTACACAGAGATGAACTGAGGTTTCTTTTTTACAGTGGTGTCTAAATTTATAAATGAAGAATCAACCATTAGCCTAGTTCTTAGGAGAGGTACTTTAAACTTGAAAGAAATGTGGCTTATATGTGGCTGACCATCATAATAGTTATTTAAACTTTTTGACATCCTGCATTTAAGGTTATTTTTATAAGCCAAAAATTTCAGAGCTTAATTTTTAAAATATTTTTTGGAAATTACAGTTTGTATCTGCTTAATATGTGTAATTGTTAAAAATGTGTACATGTGTCATTTTAAAATTCCAGAATGATACTGTAATACTTAATGTTATACCTTCCCACTTATATTTTATTAAAAGAAATTATAGATAGGTGGTGATTACCTTGGCTTTTCAGACAGTACAGTGGTAAAGAATCTGCCTGCCAGTTTAGGAGATGCTGGTTCAATCCCTGGGTTGGGAAGATCCCCTGGAGTAGGAAAAAGCAACCCACTCCAGTTTACTTGCCTGGAAAATTCCATGGATAGAGGAGCCTAGCAGGCTATAGTCCGTGGAGTCTCAAAGAGTCAGATGTGACTGAGTAACTGAACACAAAATATAGGTTTTACTGAGAATGAAGGAAACACTAACTTGAATGTGCTGGTATCTTGCTGGGCCATTTCCTGTACCTTGGCCATTGGCTTTAAGATGTAGATGATTCTGTGAAGTTTTTTTTTAATATTAAGTGTTTGCTTGTTCGTTTTCATATGTGTGATTTTTGTTACATCTCATTGAAAAAACTTAAGAAGCTCTTCTACTGCTACTGCTGCTGCTAAGTCACTTCAGTCGTGTCCGACTCTGTGTGACCCCATAGATGGCAGCCCACCAGGCTCCCCCGTCCCTGGGATTCTCCAGGCAAGAACACTGGAGTGGGTTGCCATTTCCTTCTCCAATGCATGAAAGTGAAAAGTGAAAGGGAAGTTGCTCAGTTGTGTCCGACCCTTAGCGACCCCATGGACTGCAGCCTTCCAGGCTCCTCCGTCCATGGGATTTTCCAGGCAGGAGTACTGGAGTGGGGTGCCATTGCCTTCTCCGAAGAAGCTCTTCAATTTATAGCAGTTTTAATTTAAATTCAGTTCAGCCTAAAACAAATGATTCTATTGTGATAAATCCTAAAATGTCACTGACAATTGTAATCTATAAAGTAAATTCACTCATTAGTCACTCTTTCTGAATCTCTTTTGTGCTAAGATGTGTGTTGTGTGCTGTGTTGCTCGGTTGTGTCCGGCTCTTTGTGACCCCATGGACTGTAGCCTTCCAGTCTCCTCTGTCCATGGGATTCTCCAGGCAAGAATACTGGAATGGGTTGCCATGCCCTCCTCCAGAGGATCTTCCGAACACAGGGACGGAACCCAGGTCTCCCACATTGCAGGTGGATTCTTTACTGTCTGAGCTACCAGGGAAGACCTGTGCTAAGATAAATTGTGTGTAATTTGGATTACACAGGCACTGCTGCTAATCAAGTCACAGTAAGGAAGCTGCAAGTCAAATGCTACTTCATTCTTTATTAAGATATTGTCTAACATGAAACGCCTGAGGTTACTCATCTGAGAATTTAAAATTCTGTGAACATGTGTGTAACATTATGTATGGCTAATCTGAAGTCCCGCTGGATGATCCTGGAATTGAGTTCTACTACAGTCTTGTCTTTTCTGTCCTAACCATCCATGATTTTGCTTTTATTTCTTTGTTTTCCTGTTTATTTATAGCCAAAATAGCTTCTCACCATATGTTTAAATAATAGAGTCCCAGGGTATCCCAAGCTAATGAAAGACCACCATAAATTCTGTGTCATTTCTTCATGGTGTCTTTATCACCCAGAGGTGATAGTTTGAGAATGAAGAATGAAAATATTTCAAGGTTTTAGTATTGCTTTGAGAAATACTTTTAGAATTATTTGGGAATTAATTTGAGAGAATTAGTTTAAGAGAATAAAGGAAAAGTGTAAGAAAACAATATAGATAAAAGAGAAGAGATGACACCTTGGTATCTTTGAATGGAAAAGTGGCAAAAAGAAAGAGATTTGAATGCAAGCACTCAGAATTATGGACCTTGGGTAGAAACAGCCCAAATTTCTAAATTAAAGTAAGGATGCCTTTCTTCTGAAGAGTCCAACTTTATTACCTTGATTATTTCTATATTCCTTTAAAGTGTTTTAAATTATGAAGTATTACAAACTTCTTGAAGAGTACAGATGATATTACTAACACCCATAAATACATCCCTCAGATATAGCTAATGTTAACATTTCCCCAAATTTTTCCAGATCTTGTTTTTAAAATAGAATACATTGGCATTACAGAACCTGTTCCCTTCTTTCCCATTCCATCCCATCTCTTGATCCCTCTCTTGAAGTAACTGTTATCCAGAAGATGGTGTTTAATCTTCCCAAACATGTTTTTATATTTTTAGTGTATACTCTCATGTTTCAGTTATTCATGGCTGCATAACAAAGCTCTCCCAAATGTAATAGCTTGCAGAAGCACCCATTTATTAATTTTTATGGTTTTGTGGGATGATTTGGCTGAGCTGGGTGGCTCTTCTGCTCCGTGTGGTTTATGGATATTCCACTCAGGTCGCTGCTGCGTTCAAGTGGGATCTCAGCAGGAACTTTCCTGATGGCCTCTCCTCCAGGTCTCTCTCCACCAGTTTTATGACTTTTTTACAGCAGATTTCTTTCTTTCTTTTTAAATATTTATTTATTTGGCTATGCCAGTTCTTAGTTACAGCATGTGGGGTCTTTAGTTGTGGCATGAGAACTCTTAATTGCTGCATGTGGGATCTCGTTCCCTGACCAGGGATCGAACCCAGGACCCTTGCATTGGGAGCGCAGAGTTTTAGCCAGTGGACCACCAGGGAAGTCCCTCAGCTGAGTACATCTCTCAGCCTGCTTCCTGCCTATAGAAATTTGGGGGACAAGAAACCTCTTTTCCCTTCCAGTCTTAGTCAGGAGTTGGCAGATTATAGCCTAAAGGTCAAATCTGCTTTGTGGCTGTTTTTGTATGGCCCAGGAGCTAAAAATTGTTTGTATATTTTAAAAGCATTGTTAAAAACAAAACAACACAGACAGAAAGAATAAACAAAGAAGAATCTGTGACAGAGACCAAATGTGGTCTGTAAAACCTAAAATATTTACTATCTGGCCTTTTATAGGAAAATTGGCTGACCCCTGACATGGTAAGAATATCTCACATGGAGTCCATGCTAAAATGTGTCCTCTCTTAGTGGGTCTGAAAGAGGACCAATGCAGGAGACTCCATGCTGAGCTCTGTCTCCTAAATTTATCAGTCAGATAGGCTCTTCCAAGGGGCATGTTCCTCCCATAATTTTACTCTTAGGAACTGGAGGATAAATTCATGCTCTAACACCCAACTCCCCATAGGAATAGGGAGTAAGTCAATCCCAACTAATAACATTGCTGTTATTGTTTAGTAAAATAAGTTGTGTCCAACTCTTGTGACCCCATGGACTATAGCTCACCTGGCTCCCCTGTCCATGGGATTTCATAGGCAAGAATACTGGAGTGGGTTGCCATTTCCTTCTCTAGGGGATCTTCCCGAGCCATGGATCAAACCCATATCTCTTGGGTCCCATGCATTACAGGTGGATTCTTTTCCACTGAGCCACCTGGGAAGCAGCTAATATAGTAAGCATAGTAAAACTCCAATTTGGATAAATATGGTTCTCTTCATATACAGACACATTAATATGAATTTAGAAAAAAGTTGGAAAAAGTCTATATAGGAGTACGGTGGTCCCCAGGGAATTCCAATTTCCTTTATAGTTGTTAAAAAGAGTTACAAGTCTGAGTATATTTTTTAAAACTTTCTATTAAAAAAAAACATAATAATAGTGTTTCCCTCCTGGCTTCTTCTACTAATTACATAATTTTATTTTTGGCATTTAAACAGACCCTTGGAATTTATCTTAGGGTAAAAAGGTGAGGCAGCTAATTGCTCTTTGCCTTCCACCTTCCTCCATTTGGGCTCCCCTTGTGGCTCAGATGGTAAAGAATCTGCCAGCAATGCAGGAGACTCAGGATCGATCCCTGGGTCTGGAAGATTCCCTGGAGAAGGAAAGGGCTGCCCTCTCCACTATTCTTGCCTGGAGAATTCCATGGACAGAAGAGCCTGGAAAGCTAGTTGATGCAGTCACAAAGAGTCGGACACGACTGAGGGACTGACTGACTTTCCCTCTAACTGGTCTAATACAATTAATTGAAGAATTTGATTTTATTCCACTTGTTTGAAATTCCAGCTTCATCAGTTCCTGAACGCCCATTTATACTCATGTCTAAATGAAATTATTCTTGATTAGAGAGAATGCGCAGTCGTAGAGATGCACTGTATCTCTAAATGGCTTCGTGTCTTGTCTAACTTTTCCGCACCTGTTTCAGGAGGTATGGTCTTGTTGGATTGAACTGCTTCACTATTTGGATCTTGAGACCACCTGGCTAAACACTTTGGAAGAGCGCATGAAGAGCACAGAAGCCCTGCCTGAGAAGACAGAAGCTGTCAGCGAAGCCCTGGAGGTAGGAGCCTGCGCTCTGAGTGGAGCTTTTTGTTGCAGTGAGGCTGAAAGAGAATTCAAATGAGGAACATAATGCCTTTTGCCAGCAAACGCTTTTGCTTCCTCCGTGGTTTTCGTTGTAACTTGTGTTTTCTTGCATTGCCTGAAATATTCATACCATCATATATTTAGATTATTGGTGAGCCACTAACTCAGCCTCATGAGATGGTTAGTTGTTTTCTGATTAGTACATTTTAGACACCATAAAGCACTCTAGTGATTCTCCAGATTCTTTTTACCAGTCCCTGGATAAGACTCTGCCTTATGTTATTAGGACAGTTGCTCTCCCGTTTCTTCATGAAGTTATTTTTGCTCCTTAGACATGGCAAGGAGCCACTGTGTTTACAGTGACTCCTACTCTGTTTTCTTCAGATGTGAAAAGTTGGAGGACAGATTGAAAACGGCAGTGTTAGAGGCCTGGGATCCTATCCCCATGCCTGAACGTGAGCTCCTTGAGGCCAAGAAATGTGCCTGAATTTTCTGTTGTTCCCCAGTTACCAACACAGCCTGTGGCGCATGATAACTTAGTAACTTTCTTAGGTGGAATAAAGTGTGGAGAGAACAGATTTTCTTAAAAGAGGAAGATTGTAGCTGTGCTTTTAAAACTGTAAGAACGGAAAGTGGTGAAGTGATTAAGTAGATGACTGGATTAAAGGTCAGAAATAGGTCAGAGTTCAGTTCAGTTCAGTTGCTCAGTCATGTCCGACTCTTTGTGACCCCATGAATCGCAGCACACCAGGCCTCCCTGTCCATCACCAACTCCCGGAGTTCATTCAGACTCACGTCCATTGTGTCGGTTATGCCATCCGGCCATCTCATCCTCTGGCGTCCCCTTTTCCTCCTGCCCCCAATCCCTCCCAGCATCAGAGTCTTTTCCAAAGAGTTGTCTTCTCATGAGGTGGCCAAAGTACTGGAGTTTCAGTTTTAGCATCATTCCTTCCAAAGAAATCCCAGGGCTGATCTTCAGAATCGACTGGTTGGATTTCCTTGGAGTCCAAGGGACTCTCAAGAGTCTTCCCCAACACCATAGTTCAAAAGCATCAGTTCTTTTGATGCTTTTGAAATAGGTCAGATGTGGTATCTAAATTCTAGGAACCACATGCTCTGCTGGAGAGAAGATGTCATTTCTCAGATAAAATAGAGTCAGAGGCTGAATGTATTAAAAAAAAATCAAAGCTTATTTTAAAAACACATACTTTCCTAACATGAGAGTTAAAATATACATTCTAAAAATATGGAACATGGAGAAAAGTATAAAGTCAAGTCTAAGATAACACTTTAAAACATTTTAGTGTACTTCTTTAGAATTATTTTTCTTATTATTTTTACATCTACATGCTGAAAAGTAGTACTTTTAGTGGTGGGATCAAAGGCTTTGGAGCTTAGGAGCCAAGTTGGAATCCTTAGCTCTTCTTTTTACTGTGTGTATGTTGGCAAATTACTTAATATCTCTGAGCTTCAGTTTTCCCATCTGTAATATGAAAATAGTATTTAGCCTGATGATTAGATTTATGTGTGTATGTGTGTGTGTGTGTATATTGGAGGAGAAAGTGGCAACCCACTCCAGTATCCTTGCCTGGAGAATTCCATGGACAGAGGAGTCTGGTGGGCTAACGTCCATGGGGTTGCAAAGAGTTGGACACAACTGAGTGACTAACACACACACATGTATATATATGTGTGTGTGTGTGTGTGTGTGTGTGTATAAAACAGTGCCTTGCATTTTATATATGTTGTAGAAAAATAAGAACCTATTTTTTAATAATGTAATTAATAACAGTTTGAAATAATGCTATTTGTATAATAATTGTTTTTTGTTTTTAAACTTTGAATCATACCATGAACATTTCTCTATGTAATTAATAATTATTGAAATTATTTTTGTGGATTTATCATATCATCATTCATGTGGAATTCTGTTTTATTTATTTTATCTAATTATTTGTGATCTTGTTCCTTTGATAGATTTCTAGAAGGCAGAATTATTTCTTTAAAAAAATGAACAATTTTGTTTTTTCTTCCAATTTTATTGAGATACAATTGGCATATAATATTGTGTAAGCTTAAGATGTACAGTGGATTGATTTGATACACTCATATATTGAAAAATGATTACCACAACAGGGTTAGTTAAATCTCTATTGCTTTACATAATTACCGTTTATTTTTTGTGGTGAAAACCTTTAAGATCTACTCTCTTGCTGCTGCTGCTGCTAAGTCACTTTAGTCGTGTCTGACTCTGTGCGACCCCATAGACGGCAGCCCACCAGGCTCCCCCGTCCCTGGGATTCTCCAGGCAAGAACACTGGAATGGGTTGCCATTTCCTTCAACTCTCTTAGCAACTTTCAAATATATTATACAGTTTTGTTAACTATAATCACCATGCTATATATTACACACCCAGAATTTATTCATTTTATTGTTGGAAATGTTTACCCTTTGGCCAATTTCTCCCCTTCTCCTCCACCCACCGCCCCCAGCAAGTGCCTGTTTCCATGAATTTGACTTTTTAAAGATTCTACATATATGTGATATCATACAGTGCTTGTCTTAAAAAAGTGAACAATTTTAGGATCGTTGATATATTTTGCCTTGGTAAATGCATTCTTTGTTTTTCTTTGTCCCTGTCCAGTCTTTAGAATCTGTTTTGCGACATCCAGCAGACAATCGCACCCAGATTCGGGAACTTGGCCAGACTCTGATTGATGGAGGAATCCTTGATGACATAATCAGTGAGAAACTGGAGGCTTTCAACAGTCGATATGAAGATCTCAGTCACCTGGTAAGAATGGAGCCACGCTTGAGTGTTGGTTAAATGTTTATGATATGGAGCTGACCTCAAAAACTTATACCAAGGGGAAAAGTTGGTTACCAATGGGGGTGCTGAGGACATTGAAATACTAGGTGGAGAGGAGCAGACTTTATAAGGCAGGCAGAACTTAATGATTAAAAAGTTTTTAATTTTGAGATTGTTGCTACTTGTGAACTATTTAATTTTCTTTAAGGATTATATTACAGTTTTATATAAAGATAATAACTCATATTATCCGAGTAAACATTAGAGCCATTCATTGTCTCTTAGATATATACTCAGAATGTATCAAACATGCATGTTCATATCAGTAAGCAAAGAAAGGAGACTGTCTTTATAGAAGGGATAAGTGGGTATTAGAAGGTTTTAGACACATATTAAAAAATAACTGTTGATGATTAGATCATGAATAGCTTCAAACTTAACCCCAAAGTGCAACAAATAGTGGTTCGATACTATGCATATCTGTAGAACTTTTGTAAACTTTGGAAAAATAGAGATTTATGTATTCACTCTATTTATAGACATTCTGTTATATTTTATATTTTTGTTTATAGGCTTTTTTATTGAGTCCTAAAAATGCCCTAAATGTCTAATAAATGGCATATTTTTATTTTTTCCTTTATTTTAGTATGTTACGTAAAAAATCTTTACATTTCCCCCTTTTTTTATTGAGGTATAAGTGATATATGACATTTATTAGTTTCAGGTGTATAACATAATGATCTGATTTTTGTATACATTAGAAATTAATTAGAGAAGGCGATGGCACCCCACTCCAATACTCTTGCCTGAAAAATCCCATGGATGGAGGAGCCTGGTATGCTCCAGTCCATGGTGCGCTAAGAGTCGGACACGACTGAGCGACTTCACTTTCACTTTTTCACTTTCATGCATTGGAGAAGGAAATGGCAACCCACTCCAGTGTTCTTGCCTGGAGAATCCCAGGGACAGGGGAGCCTGGTGGGCTGCCTTCTGTGGGGTCGCACAGAGTCGGACATGACTGAAATGACTTAGCAGCAGCAGCAGAAATTAATTACCACTATAAGACTAGTTAACCTCTGGTATGATACATAGTTGCAATATGAGGACTTCTGAGATCTAATCTCTCAATACAGTATTGTTAACCATAACCATCATGCCTTATATCACTTCGACATGATTGATATATTTATAACTAGAAGCTTGTAACTTTTGATCCTCGTCACCCTTTTTGCCTACTCCCTGCCCCCAGCCTCTAGCAACCACCAATTCTCTGTTTCTATTAGCTTGGTGTTTGTTTTTGTTTGTTTTGTTTTTTTCTTGTTTTTGTTATTTTTTTAGATTCCCCATATAAGTAGGTGATACAGTATTTGTCCTTTACCCTCTGACTTATTTCACTTAACATAGTGCCTGCAAAAGCATTTTCCTTTTTTGTCATGTTACATATATAGAAAGAAGTAATTTCCTGCAAGATGCATAAGGTATTAGAAGGACAATTTCACCATTTTGCTAATTATTGTTTATAGTGCAGGCCAAAGTCTTGAAGTAGTGCTTTTATAGTTTGCTCTTTTTCTTGGTGGTTAGAACACAAGGGTTTTCTTATATTCAGCCATTTCTGTTTGTGCTGAGAGACTAATGATTACATTTCCCCTCCTGTAGGCAGAGAGCAAGCAGATTTCTTTGGAAAAGCAGCTCCAGGTCCTGCGGGAAACTGACCACATGCTTCAGGTCTTGCAGGAGAGCTTAGGGGAGCTGGACAAGCAGCTCACAACGTACTTGACTGACAGGGTAGATGCCTTCCAAGTTCCTCAAGAAGCCCAGGTACTGCCATGGTTGTGAGGGTGTTCCAGTCATAAAGGGAGCATCTGTAATCATCTCACCTGCATGGGAACCAGCCCTGCCCGCCATTCAACCCAGAGTCAATGAGAGAGGCTGACCTTACAGGGGAGCATGTGGGTTTGGGGGTTCTCATAGTTTTTATGTGAGATCCTAGTGAATGGCCACCATTTAAAAATTCTAATTTTCTTAGCTATGAAATTGGGAAAATTCTGTCTTTGTAAATAATTGGTGAGCATTCAAAATGACCAGTGCAAAGACCTTCATGCACCACGCACAGAGTCCTACAGTATGGGTGGCCATATTGTTATTATCCTGGAGGAGGAAATGGCAGCCCATGCCAGTATTCTTGCCTGGAAGATCCCATGGGCAGCAGAACCTGGCAGGTTACAGTCCATAGGGCTGCAAAGAGTCAGACACCACTGAGTGACTGGGCACACACACACATTATTATGCTGCACGCTGATTAAAGTTTGTATCAGAGTGTGTTTTTTCCTGTTGTATGACTCTATGAAACTTAAAAACGACATTCTCTTCCTTTTCTAATCTCTCTAGAAAATCCAAGCAGAGATCTCAGCCCATGAGCTGACTCTAGAGGAGTTAAGAAGAAATACGAGGTCTCCACCCCAGACCTCCCCAGAGGGCCGGACTGCCAGGGGAGGAAGTCAGATGGATGTGCTGCAGGTGAGGAGGGAGAGCAGCTTCCTTTTACTTCTCAGTGCGTTGGGCATAAAAAGAAAATGAGAAAGAACTGATGACTGGGATGCTTTTGGTCTTCTCTGTGATGTGAAGAAGGGGCTGGTTGAAGGCACACTATGTCCTAAGGTGGGCAGCAGAAACAAATTGTTGTTTGGGTGGAAACTATTGGATCTGAATTTTCTAGTTGAGTTGAGAAGACAGAGCAATGTCAATATAGAAGTTCACTTTGTATAAGTCTTTCCATTGACACAGAACCTCCATCAGTACAGGCTTCCCTGAAGGCTCAGTGGTAAAGAATCTGCTTGGCGATGCAGGAGACGCAGGAGACATGAGTGTGATCCCTGGGTTGGGAAGGTACCCTGGAGAAGGAAATGGCAACCCACTCCAGTATTCTTGCCTGGAAAATTTCATGGACAGAGGAGCCTGGCGGGCTACAGTCCACGGGGTTGCAGAGAGTTGAACACGACTACATGCATGCACTCCAGCGGGACTGGTGTGGCTGGTACGCTGGGCAGGCTGAGTCCATGGGGCACAGTAGGACTTAGCCTTGTGATGGAAGAAGCAGACTGACTTTCACTTTGAGCTTGTGTTGAAGGGCATTATGAATTCTAGGTTTTTGAACTGTGATTTTCAGACAGGTGAGAAAATTAATGTGGTTTTCATCATAGAGAGGCTAGCTTAGCCTTTCATTATATTTCAGATTGAGACCCTGAGTGTCAAGGAATTCATGACACTGGGCTGTACAGTTCCTTAAGATGATCAGGCAACCTCACAGATTTCTGTTAAGGAGTATTTTTATTGTTCCTTTATTCTACCCCTTCTTGAAGTATGTGTTATACTAATATTCTCTGCTGAGAGAGATTATCATTCTAATGTGAATTATTATTTTCATTTCTGCCAACAGAGGAAACTTCGAGAGGTGTCCACAAAGTTCCAGCTTTTCCAGAAGCCTGCTAACTTTGAACAGCGCATGCTTGACTGCAAGCGCGTGCTTGATGGTGTGAAAGCGGAGCTTCATGTTCTGGACGTGAGGGATGTGGACCCTGATGTCATACAGACCCACCTGGACAAGTGTATGGTGAGGCCGCTGGGCGGTTAATGTGTCCAGTGGGTTTTCCTGTTGCTAATATGGCTTCATCTAGTGCTTATGTACATGGTTTGTTCAATTGCTGTTAGTCTAAAATGTGCTAAGAATAGGGAAAAATGGTGAAAAACAGGTTATAAATTTATAAGTATGGTCCTTTCCTCCTAGGAAATTAGAAGAGATAGGAGAGAGAGACAGCAGAGATTAAAATCAATTAGTACAGTGTAAGGAGATCCAACCAGTCCATTCTAAAGGAGATCAGTCCTGGGTGTTCATTGGAAGGACTGATGCTAAAGCTGAAACTCTAATACTTTGGCTACTTCATGCGAAGAGTTGACTTATTGGAAAAGACTCTGATGCTGGGAGGGATTGGGAGCAAGAGGAGAAGGGGACAACAGAGGATGAGATGGCTGGATGGCATCACCAACTTGATGGACGTGAGTTTGAGTGAACTCCGGGAGTTGGTGATGGACAGGGAGGCCTGGCATGCTGCGATTCATGGGGTCGAAAAGAGTCAGACACGACTGAGTGACTGAACTGAACTGAACTGAAGCACAGTGTAATGAGATAAGGAAACTAAAATAGACATGTATATAACATGATTTAAAAACAAGAGGAAAACATATCTTAATTACAGTATGAAGTTGGGGAAGGCTTTGACAGAATGTGACTAATCAGCTAAATTTGAAAGGATAAATTTGAGTTAGCTAGAAGAACCAGGAAATGGCAACCTATTCCAGTATTCCTGCCTGGAGAATCCCATGGACAAGAGGAATCTGGCAGGGTACAGTCCATGAGGTTGCAAGAGTCGGACACAACTTAGTAACTAAACCACCACCAGAAGAACCATACTTAGAATGAATGTCAGGAATATTGCAATGTACAGCAAATTCATTCTCAAAGAAAGTAAAATTTTAAATATTAATTTATAAAGTTTAAGCCTAAAGTGTGAAAGAAGAAATTATACTTAGAATGGATGTCAGTAATATGGTAGCATAAAAATCATTCTCTAGGAAAATAAAATTTTAAATCAAATCTAAACTTAAGATGTAAAAGAAAAAAATATTTAAAAGACTTTATTACTCTTTTAATTTTGAACTTTAAAATTCAGTTGCACAGAAATTTAAAGATCACGTGCCTGAGTATTCACAGTCTTAGAATTAGTATTCTGCTTGAGAAGAATCATGAGAAAACTGAAGATGACACATGTTAAGAAAAGTCTGGGAAGAGTTCTTTGTGCTTTTCAAAACTGCGATCTCCACATGTCTATTGCATACTGAAGGTTGTTTGATTACTTAAAAACTGGAATGAATGGAAGGATGAAAAAATAGGATGAATTTTTATACATAATATGTGTGCATGTGCATGTATGAATGTACATGCATATTTACTGAACACAGAGATCACCAAAGCAAGCACTGCCCTTGACCTTGTGTCATCTAGTCCATGGCCATGCCACATGGGTGTTTCAGGTCAACACTACGATGAACAGAGATAAGATAACTTGCCCAGGATAACGCTTTTCAGTTTCAAAGCAACGAGGATGAGGGCATCTCTGAATTTGACCTGTATAACTTCAACTTTCTATGGGCATATACATATTGATGTATGGAAGTTTTATATGTCTTTTCATTATATAACTAACATGTGCTCATTGTGGTAGACTTTGTACTTCAGAGAACTGTAAGAAAAAATTGAATCTTAATATTTCCAAATTCCCACAGCCAGAAATAGCCAGCATTAGCTTTTTTCTAGTAATGGCATTTAGGATTTTGAAAAATGTAATTTAAAAAAATGTTAGACTTTCAATTTTTAGTCTTCATGTTTTCCCATTTTTTGTAGGAAAAATGTTCATATTATCAAGTACTTCCCTAAGCCTTTAAGATACAGGTTTGAGCCTTTTTTCAAATAAGACTAGTATAATCTCTATGAGATTATAATCTCTATGAGATTATACTAGTCTTATTTAAAAAAAAGGCAATCTCTATGAGTGTATTTTCTTATCTGAATTTAAAAAATTATTTCAACCTTGATTTCATCTTACTCATTCTTTGAACCAGATCTGAGAGAGATAAAGCCCTTTGATCTCCATGGTTAGTTTTTAGCTGTCAATCTTTGTCATCCATGTTCTGAAATGGTTCCAGTTACCACATTTTCACTAATATGTATAATTTGTCTGGCTCTATTTTTAAGAAACTCTATAAAATTTTGAGTGAAGTCAAGCTTGAAGTGGAGACTGTAATCAAAACAGGAAGGCACATTGTCCAGAAGCAGCAAACCGACAACCCTAAGGGGATGGATGAGCAGCTGACTTCTCTGAAGGTTCTCTACAATGACCTGGGTGCCCAGGTGAGCAAGGCAGGTGCACTGCCCCTCTGTCTCTCTCATTTGTGTATTCTAAAATTTTACTTCTGGGAGAAGAATGCTTATTTGAATTTTATGGCATCAATAATACATGTTTTCATTTATTTCAATAATTTTTATTATATATCTTTAAAAGTGTGTGTTGACTATGAGGGCCACTCCATTTCTTCTAAGGGATTCTTGCCGACAGTTCAGTTCAGTTCAGTTGCTCAGTCATGTTTGACTCTTTGCGACCCCATGGACTGTAGCACACCAGGCTTCCCTGTCCATCACCAACTCCTGGAGCTCACTCAAACGTATGTCCATTGAGTCAGTGATGCCATCCAACCATCTCATCCTCTGTCGTCCCCTTCTCCTCCCATCTTCAGTCTTTCCCAGCATCAGAGTCTTTTCCAATGAGTCAGTTCTCCGCATCAGGTGGCCAAAGTATTGGAGTTTCAACTTCAGCATCAGTCCTTCCAATGAATATTCAGCGTTGATCTCCTTTAGGATGGACTGGTTGGATCTCCTTGCAGTCCAAGGGACTCTCAAGAGTCCTCTCCACCACCTCAGTTCAAAAGCATCAATTCTTTGGTGCTCAGCTTTCTTTAAAGTCCAACTTTCACATCCATACATGATGGCTGGAAAAACCATAGCTTTGTAGTAGGTATAATGGTCATCTGAATTAAATTCACCCATTCCTGTCCATGTTAGTTCACTGATTCCTGAAATGTCAATTTGCACTCTTGCCATCTTCTGTTTGACCACTTCCAATTTACCTTGATTCGTGGACCTAACATTCCAGGTTCCTATGCAATATTTTCTTTGCAGTATTGGATTTTCCTTTCACCACCAGTCACATCCACAACTGAGCATTGTTTTCACTTTGGCTCAGCCTCTTCATTCCTTCTGGAGCTATTTTTCCACTCTCCTCCAGTAGCATATTGACCTTATAGACACCTTATAGACCATATAGACACCTACTGACCTGTGGGGCTCATCTTTCAGTATCATATCTTTTTACCTTTTCACAGAGTATGTTACTATTAAAATGATGAATAGTTACATAGAAATGTATTTTTAATATTTAATCCAGACTAATTTCTATATTTTCAAAGGCTACAGACATTTCATAAGTTATTATGAGGAAACTCCACAAGTAATAGTCTCTGTATAAACACAGGTTATTGGTCCTTGGATTTCTAGATTGAACAATCCATTGAGAAATGTTAAAAACATCAGGACTGTAATAAATAGTATCAGGAACTTCACATTAATCCAGCAGGATTTAAAATCCTATTCAGAAACATCTATAATTTGGACATTTTAGTGAATCTGTGGGGAAGTTGTTAGGCCCTTTATTGTGAGTGACTGACTTGATCCATTAAGCTTAACATCTTCTCTTATTGAGAATCTCTTCCCTGAAACCAGACAAGCACAAACAAGATAAAACACAGAAACAAATGAAGTGAAACATTCTCATTAATATTGAAAAGCTGTGTTAGATAATATATTAGACCCTTCTGTGATTATTAAATATTAACCAAGTTTCTACACAAGCCCAGAGAATACAAGCTGAAATTTTGTGATCACATTGAGATTACTAACAGTCATACATTTCCTGGGCAATTTGGATTTCACTTCTGCAAGATTAGATTACTGATGTGATATACTGTATACCATTTTTGATACATTGCACATCTGGAACACGTATGGTAAGAGCTTCTTTTTGAGAGAGTTAATTGCATATGTCAGATATTCACACAGTTATTCAAGTCTGGAGAATATATCTGGGATGAAGATATAAATTTTATGAGTCATATGCATAGAGGTGATAATTAAAATTTTCAGTGATGATGAGATTGCCTAGGGAGACGATATATCAATAGAGAAAAAAGAAAAGGTCCTGAATTAAGTAAGTTTTGAGGGATTACATCACTTAGGAGGATATTTGAAGAAGATGAGCTTTGGAGAGTGAAAAAGTTGGCTTAAAGCTCAACATTCAGAAAATGAAGATTATGGCATCTGGTCCCATCACTTCATGGGAAATAGATGGGGAAACAGTGGAAACAGTTTCAGACTTTATTTTTCTGGGCTCCAAAATCACTGCAGATGGTGATTGCAGCCATGAAATTAAAAGTCGCTTACTCCTTGGAAGGAAAGTTATGACCAACCTAGATAGTATATTGAAAAGCAGAGACATTACTTTGCCAACAAAGGTCCATCTAGTCAAGGCTATGGTTTTTCCAGTAGTCGTGTATGGATGTGAGAGTTGGACTGTGAAGAAAGCTGAGCACAGAAGAATTGATGCTTTTGAACTGTGGTGTTAGAGAAGACTCTTGAGAGTCCCTTGGACTGCAAGGAGATCCAACCAGTCCATTCTGAAGGAGATCAGCCCTGGGATTTCTTTGGAAGGAGTGATGCTAAAGCTGAAACTCCAGTACTTTGGCCACCTCATGCAAAGAGTTGACTCATTGGAAAAGACTCTGATGCTGGGAGGGATTGGGGGCATGAGGAGAGGGGGACGACAGAGGATGAGATGGCTGGATGGCATCACTGACTCGATGGATGTGAGTTTGGGTGAACTCCAGGAGTTTGTGATGGACAGGGAGGCCTCAGTTCAGTTCAGTTCAGTCACTCAGTCGTGTCCGACTCTTCGCGACCCCATGAATCACAGCACACCAGGCCTCCTTGTCCATCACCAACTCCCGGAGTTCACTCAGACTCAAGTCCATCGAGTCAGGGAGGCCTGGCATGCTGCAATTCATGGGGTCGCAAACAGTCGGACAGGACTGAGCGACTGAAGTGAACTGAACTGACTGAGCTTTTAAAAGAGACTAAAGTATATATGTATGTGTGTGTTTGTGTGTGTGTGTGTGTGTGTGTGTGTACCACATTTCTTTATCCATTTATTTATCAGTGGCTATTGTGAATAATGCTGCAGTGAGTATGGGAATGCAGATATCTCTTTAAAATAATGATTTCATTTCGTTTGTTGTGTACCAGGAGTAGAGTTGCTGGATCATATAGTAGTAGTTTCTTTTTTAAATTTTTTGAGGGCCCTCCATGTTGTTTTCCATAATTGCAAACTTGACATCTGCTAAGAAAGTAGATCTTAAGATCTACCTAAGATCTACCACAGAAAAAGGTAACTATGTAATGATGGAGGTGTTAATTAACTGTGGTACTCATATCACAATGTATATGTGTATAAAATGATTACAGTATACACCTTAAAAACATACATTGTGCCACCATATATTTTATATGCATGAGAAACTACATATAAAAAGGTGGTACGAAGTGTGGTAGTATACCAGAAACGTGCTAGGTCTGGGAAGCCGAAGGAAGGAGGGTATTTGGAGAATGAGTGTAGGTTTTTGTTTGGAATATTACTGAACAAGGCATCCACTTAAAAGCATACATTAGCTCTTTTGCCATTGGGGTCATCACAGAGCTTAGCAAAGATGATTTCTGTGGAATGATGGAGGTAGAAGCCAGAATGTCATGGCTTGAACACTGTATGGGGGATGACAAATGGTTTTGAGAATTTGTATGGGAAAGGTAGGAGAGAGAGAGGGAAGGTAGGGCCAAAGGAGGAAATTTGTGTGTGTATGTGTGTGTGTGTGTGTGAGAGAGAGATAGACAGACAGATACTTGAGTATGTTTCATCCTTGGTGGGAGTGATCCTGTTGAGAAGGAATGTTTGCATATCTAGGAGAGAGAAGGGATAAATGATTAGGTAAAAGATTTACAATTGATACTGCCTAATTTAATATGCAGTACATCTTAAAATGTATTGATTATATCAGCTGAAGAGAGTGTAAATTGTTATAAGTTGAACTGTAAATTATTTTCTTCCTGGTATACCAAAATCTTTGGTAGCATTAAGTTTTATGATGATTGTGTAGTTGCCTGGGCTTGTCAGTCAGATAAGTATCGTAATATCTTTTAACATAATTCAAATATTTTTCTCCTGAAGTCTGCCTTGAGGTGCTATTAATTTAGAGTCATGAATTTTAATTAAACTCCATAGGAAAAAAAATTCATTTTTAAGAAGGAATTGAATAATAATCAATCTTTGAGACATGCAAGAGTAAAAATAAACTTATAGGATGAATAAGAAGTGCAATCCCATTTTACTTACTAAGAAAACTTGATTTCTATATCTAATAAAGTTTATATTATTTTATATCATCTAAAAAATTTCATCCCATACATGACATTTCACTGTACTACTTATAATATTATCGTCTATACATACGTGTACATAAAAGGAGGAACATATTTTCTTGTATATATTGTGTTTGACATCCTTTAAAGTGTCAGCTCAGCATTAGGTTGCGAATCACTTTAGTCTGAACGTACCATTGTGTAATGCCAGTGGTCAGACCAGGCTCAGTCTTATGGTCATGCCGCTCTGCTCATGGCCTTAACCTTTTTAAGCTTCACTGTCCTGTTCTGTTAAGTGGAAAAAATAGTGCTGATCAGAGGGTTTTATTGTATAACATGTGTAGATTCGTTAGTATAATATGAGAGGCTGGTAAATGTCTGTTAAGTTCATTTTGCTTTCTAACAACAACAGTAAGAACAAAATAGTAATAAAAGTTTGTAATCCATAGCCATTTAATGTATTTTAAATTAAGCAGTTAATTGTGAAACATATGATTGTAAAAAATCTTGCTATTTCTCCCTCATGTTGATGTGTGTTTGTTTTTTAAACAGAATCCCTCATTGAGAGGGTTTTAAGACATCTTCTGCTCAAAATGATGAAAGATGATATTAATTGATTCCTTAATCTTGTTGAAGGGACTGGGGCAAGACCTTCGTGTATATATTTTCCTCACTAAAGGCTCATAACAACCTTCTGAGGGCTATATCTCTACCAGGGTCACTTAGGAAGTTAAGTGGTAGAACTAAGATGAAAATCCAGGGTTGCCTGACACTTAACCACTACAGTATATTGTCTTCCTGCAGAAATGCAAGAATGGAGTGATTCTAGGTGCCAGAGATAAAGGTTAGGTATGTCTTGGGGGTTAACTATGAATCTGTGTGGATCTTTAGTTCATATTTGTTTCCACCCATGTTCATCTCTTTCGTGTTTTTTTTTTAAGGTGACAGAGGGAAAACAGGATCTGGAAAGAGCATCCCAGTTGGCTCGGAAGATGAAGAAAGAGGCTGCTTCTCTCTCTGAATGGCTTTCTGTTACCGAAACAGAATTGGTACAGAAATCCACTTCAGAAACTTTGCTTGGTGATTTGGATACAGAAATTTCCTGGGCTAAAGTAAGTTGTAGTTCAGGTGAACCACAAAAATTACCAGTATAATCTGTGGCATTTTGATCAGAGAAATCTGGGTTTATGTCATTTGTCTCCATTTCTTACTAAATATCGTCTTTTCCTTTTTCCATTCTTTTTTCCACATCTCTATCCTAAAAAAGAATAAGAATACTTTAAAAGCAACTAACTTCAGAAGACACACACACACACGCATTATACACATATACATATAATATATACATATGTGTATATTAAGATAGGGGAAAGATTTATTGATTGATTTTGGCCACACCTCTCAGCTTGTGGGATCTTCGTTCCCCACCAGGGATTGAACCCGGGTCCTCGGCAGTGAAAGTGCAGAGTCCAAACAACTGGAAAGGAATTCCTCAGAAGGTATTTTTATCTTGATGCTGAAGAGTTAAACTCACATGGCCCAACAAAGTCTTTGTAGTCATTATACTTATACAGTGTAACTATCACCTTCAAAATCAGTGACATTTTTTGAGTATTCATTCTTCACAAAGTATTGTGCTGAATTTATTAATTCTTCTATAGTAAGTTTTATACCAGTAACTAATCTTTCTATTGCAAGCTAATTGCTAACTGTAGAGAGCAGAGAAACAGAATTAAAAAAAAAATCAATAAATGATCAAAGAATTTTCTCTAGTCCTATATTTACTTAGAAATCACATAGATTAGAGAGTTGATTTGCCAATTCTCTTTTGAGGTGGACAAAGAATTGAATGAAACACGAAGTAGTTTTTCTTTTTTTTAACCAAGGCATTCTCTTTTTCTCAATTCATTTTCTAAGAAGCATATATACTAGAGATAAATGCTGAAAATAAATGATCAGTACTGTGACAGAGCTTTATATAAAACCCCAGGTATCAGTTTTGACTTCTACAGGTGTCGACTTTTGGGGTGTGAAGAGGGAAGTGCTCTGAGGTGGTGTGATATAATTCCTTAATTTGAATGCTCTTTGGAGTTAGCTGTTGTAAGAAACTCAAGATATTAGTCACTAGAAAGAATGTTCTCAGTTTAATAGCTCATGGAATGTATAATTGCTGTGGGCTGTATGGAGTAAAAGGGATACATGAAGGAAGTGAAAAACACTGGAATTCATGGGTTACGGTGGATGAATGGCAACCAAAGGCACTTAACTATATATTTTTTTTAATTAAAGCTTTGTCAAGGAAATATTATCTTTTTTCTACAATACATTTTGAAAGTCATTATTTTTTTATTAGTCCCATGAGTCTTATAAGCTAATTGAATGATATTTGCATAGTGTAATACCAAAAAAGAGACAGGAGCAAAAATGATCTTTGTTCAAAGAATACCCTGTTATCATTTCAGTTTTTTTGTAGGCCCATGTAGACATGGAGGCACAAGTATATCTTTTAAAAAGAATTATATCTAGTCTTTCATTACCTTTTTGAAAAGCAGGTTATATCTTTAACATTTTCTTGTATCTGCAAGTGTTTTGTGTCACACATTGGAGATAGATAGCATTTCATTGAATATTTTATTTCTTATTGTCCCATTCCTCCATTCATAGCCATTTAAATTATTACCAGTTTTCACTATTGTAAAAACTGCTGTGATGAGTATACTTGTGGTTAAATCCTAGCATATATTTGTAATTAATTTTCTGAGGATAAATTCTTAGCTCTAAAAATATTGGGTCAAGGGATGTATCCATTTTAAAGCTAATACTGGTTATGAAATTGTCCTTGAGAAATGTTTTACCCAACAGCTGTGAGTGAGAATTCCTACTTGCCTGTTTTAACTAAACTTTTGACAATGGTAGGCAAATAACATGTCTTGGTTATTTAATTAGAACATTTTCCTTTAGCATATAGGCCATTTGTAGCTTCTGTCTCCATTTGATCTTATAATTTGGAGATCTTTACCTGTTACAATTATTAAAGCTTAATATGTTGTGTATTGATGCAATTTTTTGCCATCTAGTTTCCTTTCTGTTCTGTATATTTTTAAAACAGTTTTTATACATTTTTTAAAGAATACAATCTTTTTTTTTTCCCTAATTATTTCTGCCTTTAGTGTTTAGAAAGGCCAAATTTACAACAAAATTACATAATTATTTACTTATATTCTCTTCTAGCTCTTTTATAGTTTCATCTTTTTTACCTTTAATACTTTAATCCTTCTGGAATTTAGTTTGGTGTATGTAATGAGGTAAGGCTCTAACCCTTTTTTCCCCAAATAGTTTGCTAGTTATCTCAGCACTACTTGTTGAATAATTATCCCTTCCTCACTGATTTGACCTGCTCAATTCATGTATTCTTTTTGTCTGTTACTTTCCTTTATTTTCTACTTCACTGATCTGACCCTCTGAAAAGTTCTTCAAGTATTTAATATGTGGTTCTATAATAAACTTCAGCATGTAGTTAATGACAGGATTTCCTGACTTTATGTTCCTTCCTTTGTATATACTCATATGAATTTTAAAATTATTACTCTTAAATTCTTAAAAAAATTCTTTTAAAAACTTTGGTTTGAATTGCCATAAATTTATAAATTTGTTTTGAGGGGAATTGACATCTTTACTAAATTAAGTCTTTTTATTAACATGTAAATGTCTCATTTCCTCTCCAAATTCCCTCTCTACATAATGCTTTGTAAACATTATGCATATATGCCAAAAAGTTTATTCCTGTGTGTTTATTTTATTGGTATGTAAAAAGTATACTTTTCTTTTTATTTTAAAGTAATTCCTTATACCTGGTACACAGGCAATATCAATTTTTGCATATTTAATTTTTAATCATCTTTGTGCACTCACATAAATTCAATTAGTTTTTCAGTTGATTCTTATCATTTTTAAGGCAAAGACAGTAATGATATTTATTTCTTCTGGAACCATTCACTCTTAAATTCCCACTTAATCTTATTTTAGATTTGAAATAATGAAGATGGTATATACAAATCACAAATTCACAGTACATTCACATCATTAAAGTAAACCAAATGAAACATCAGTACGTAACGTTATCACCAAATTTTTTCAATGTTTTATTGTCAGATTTAAGAACCATGCGTATTTTACAACTCTTCAGTGTATTTCCACCATTATGCTGCTACTGCTAAGTCGCTTCAGTCGTGTCCGACTCTGTGTGACCCCATGACGGCAGCCTACTAGGCCCCCCCTGTCCCTGGGATTCTCCAGGCAAGCACACTGGAGTGGGTTGCCATTTCCTTCTCCAATGCATGAAAGTGAAAAGTGAAAGTGAAGTTGCTCAGTCGAGCCTGACTCTTAGTGACCCCATGGACTGCAGCCTACCAGGCTCCTCTGTCCATGGGATTTTCCAGGCAAGAGTACTGGAGTGGGGTGCCATTGCCTTCTCCATTCCACCACTATAAAATCATTTTCCAATGCAAAATTTAAATAGCATCTTCATTCCAGAATTTAATGTTTTTATTCCATAGCTTAAAAATCAGCATTTTCGGTGTAGCCATTTTCTTTACAATAAAATCTGTTAACATAGTTTGTGTACTGTTTAAATTTAGTTGCATGTAATTAATTATTTCTTATAGTTTTTAAAGACTATTGCAGCCAATCAGTCCATAGCCACTGAAGGAATGTAAAAAGTTAATAACTGAAGAGAGCATGGCTGTGGGTATTCTGTTTTTCTGTTTTTTTCCCCCCTCCTTGCTGGAGAAGAACATTTACTTGAGAGAAGTATTTTGATGTCTTTATAAATATACTGGTAATTAATGAGTCCAAATGAGTCTTACATCTTGACTCACTTGCGATTTTTATCTTTCAAAATGTGATTGAATGATGTGAGACTGAATGTGGACTTGAGCTCCTTGAAATGATTTATTTAAATATTATTCTAAAAAGGTACAACAGCAGTAGGGTAGATATGTGCATGCCACTTTTTGATTGAAAGAACTTTGCAGTTTTAATTTTGGAACCCAACATTCTCTTTATAATTCTCTGGTCAAACTTATAAATGTGAGAATCAAGTTATCATAATACCATCCAGAGTATTACCGTTACATAATATGACAATTGCAGAATCAAAGCTTAGACGTGCTACTTTTCCTGTGATGTACTTAAGATGAAATATTTTTTGTAATGTTTATAAACAGACTGTATGTTAAGTTATAGGGCTGTTCAGTTCAGTTCAGTCGCTCAGTTGTGTCCAGTTCTTTGCAACCCCATGGAGTGCAACACGCCAAGCCTCCCTGTCCATCACCAACTCCCGGAGTTTACCCAGACTCATGTCCATCAAGTCAGTGATGCCATCCAGCCATTTCATCCTCTGTCGTTCCCTTCTCCTCCCACCTTCAGTCTTTCGCAGCATCAGGGTCTTTTCAAATGAGTCGGTTCTTCACGTCAGGTTGTAGTCCTTGCATATAAATATAGCGCATGTTAGTTGTTTCCTGTAGTAGTCAAGGAGATAAATTCACTATGAATATTTTAGAATTTTGAGTTCTGGGGTAGTTCTGCTTCGCCCGCTTGTAGTTACTGAAAATGAAATTGATTCTTTATATCTAAACTTATGATGCAGATAATTGTTGGTGTGTAATAAATTTATACTTAAAAATAAATGAAATAATTACCTTTCCACATCTAAGATCATTACAGTCTTTGGTATTCATATAATTAAATAGTTAATTTTTATTTGAAACTTAAAAACTCTCATGTTAGCAAGTTGGGGAATCTTGTGCACTTTTGACGTGTGTAAGCAATCTAGGGAGTTGTATATATATGGAAGAAAAATATTTTAAAAGTGAAGGTTGTGTAAACTTTTATAATGTTCTGCAAGATCAAGTGGGTCTTGGAATTTTTATTTTCTAGAATATTCTGAAGGATCTGGAAAAAAGAAAAGCTGATTTGAACAGCATCACAGAGAGCAGTGCTGCCCTACGGAACTTGATCGAGGGCAGCGAGGCCGTCTTGGAAGAGAAGCTCTGTGTGCTTAGTGCTGGCTGGAGCCGGGTTCGTACCTGGGCTGAGGATTGGTGCAGCACCCTGATGGTGAGTTGCAGCAAGAGCCTCATGGCGAAATCGTTTCTCTTGGGAATACGTGAAAATAAAGACAGTTTGGATTGGAATTCCAAAGCCTGTTTTCTGTTTGTCACAATAATGTTTTGCTTGTGAATTAATTTCATTTAGACTACATTTTATCTTTTGCTTTGAAAAGATAATAACCAGAAAGAGTTTAAAGTACTTCATTTCTATTAAGTAATAAACCATTTGTGATATACCTAGAAATACGTACTTGAACATCTTACTAAATGTAACTTATTTGCTACATTTAAATGACTTAATATTGTATTTAATTTTCATACTATTATAGACTATATATATATATAATGTTTGTAATGTTCTAAAATTGGTGTACTAGTTAAGGGCACAGGTTCTAATATTGGATAACCCAAGTTAAAGTTTTGACTATAAACCGGAGGACCTTGGTCAAATTACTTAAATTAAGCATTCTCTAAATCTCAGTTTTCTCATATGTAAAATGGACATTATTATAATTTTTACCTCATACAGTTTTTGTGATTATATAGTATAAAACATGTACTGCTCTTATATAACTAAAAACAATTTTAGATATTATTATGATCATTATAGTAATTAAGTGTTATATGCTATTAATCTTTGTTACACCACTACACAATTAACTAGTATTTCATGAAAATAGTGACCCTCTACTTTCATAATGTTTTCTGTTTCTCTTGTATTAATACTAGCAATGAATACTATGTAGCAGCATCACCGTCTCCTCCCTCAAAAAGAGTTCTCATCTATAAATTATTATTTCTTCAGATATATCTGAGATAGGACTTTTTCCAAATTCGTAGAATTATTGGGTAATGGATAGAAACAGAGAAGAATAAATTATCATGTGTTTCAATATTTATTGAAATCAATCAGAATGTGTAGGGCATTGAAGTTGGTGGGCTTACATCTTGACCTGTCAGATTGATATTCAGAGTTCATCTACAACTTACTATCTTCATAACCTTGTGTTAATTACTTAATTTCACTAAGTTTTAATTTCCCTATATATAAAATGGAATTAAAAGAACATATCTAACAAAGTTGTTAAGTGTTGAATAACAAATGTGAAATCTTGGCTCATAGAATATGTTCTTTAACTATTTTATACATTCATTTTTATTTTAACTAGTTTTATTCCACATTCTCATGGTCCGTCCTTCTGTCTTCTGCAGTCTGTACCTTCTAAATTCTCCTTTCAAATAATATCTTTCTATTTCACTTGATTTATCTGCTTTGGTCTGATGTTTATCAATTCTTAATTAGAATCCAGACCACTGTCAAAACTTTACTTATGTCATTTATTCTCATTCTACTTTTCAATGATTTATTTCATGTTATAGATTAATAATTTGCTTATTTTTAAACTTCCTTCATCCTATAAAATATATTTCCTAAAAGTTGTTAATTTCATCATAAGGCTTCTGCACTCTTTTTGATCACATTCTAAATTCTTGCTTTTGCCTCAGGAAGTCTGCCCTGTTTTAATTGGCTTAAGTGTTTGCTTCTGTTTTCAAATTTATCTCTCAATCACATGTTATATCATGCTTCAGGAAATATCACTGTGGTCTATGCCAAGTGTCATGTTAAGTGCTGATGGTACTGAGGTGAAAAGACATGGGCCCTGCCTCAAGCACTCAAGCTTTGAGTAGGCAAAATCTATTCAAGCATATTTGAATTACTTTTTTACTAGTACTTCCTTAAATGCTGCTGCTGCCTTAAATGAGTTCTTAACTAATATGATCCAGGCAGGCCAAAAAGATTATTTGTGATATATGAATGAGAAATAGGGATTAAAATAAAATGAAATTTATAAAGAAACTTTTTGCCTTTTATTCTTCAATTTTTCATTATGTTGAGGTCTAAATTAAAATAAAAAAGTACCCAACCACAGCTGTGCTTCCTTGGTGCTCAGACAGTAAAGAATCTGCTGGCAATGTGGGAGACCCAGGTTTGATCCCTCGGTTGGGAAGATCCCCTGGTGAAGGGAATGGCTACCCACTCCAGTATTCTTGACTGGAAAATTCCGTGGACAGTGGAGCCTGGCAGGCTGCAGTCCATGGGATTGCTGAGTCGGACATGGCTGAGTGACTAACACTTTCACTTTTACATCTGTGCATATTTTGGAATGAGATTTATCCATTGAGGAAGAGCTTTGCAGGAAGGTAGAAGTTCTTCTTGAAATTCAGCATTACTTAGGTCTTTGAAGACTTTTAAAATGTCTTTGAAGATTATTGTCTTAATTATTTCATATGGTTGTATCAGTGTTTTATTAATTCCTTTCTAGAACCATCAGAACCAGTTGGAAATATTTGATGGAAATGTTGCCCACATAAGCACCTGGCTTTATCAAGCTGAAGCACTATTGGATGAGATCGAAAAGAAGCCAGCAAGCAAACGGGAAGAAATTGTGAAGGTAGCAGACAGAGGATCAGTAGCACTTCTGAGAATGGAAGGTTTAGCTGTCACCTTTCTCTTGAGGAATACTTCAAGTTACTTGTACACATGTGCTTTTATGTTGGTGGGATAAACAGAATGAGTCTTTTTGTTTGTTTGTTTGTTGGTTTTTGTCTTAGCTAAATTTTTGTTCCATTCCTCTTAGATAAGAATTGGCATCTGAAAGTGCCACATTATGGGATTGTTAACATAATTTTTCCATTGTAATTTAATAAGCTTAGGAAACCAGAAAATACTTCTTCATTTTGTCATGCTGCATAGTTGAATGCTGCATTGTTAGTTAACAGCAAAAGTGCTTGAAAGTGCATGAAAAAGTTATTTTTTTCATGACTTGCAACATTTGGAAGAAATTGAAAGTTTCTTCAATTTCTTCAATTTATAGAAAGTTGGAGCAGAACTGACTTCATAATGAGTATATTTGGCTTTCATTTCTTGGTGCATATTCTCCACCGACCCAGCTTTTTAGAGGGATCAGCTGTGAAAAAAAAGATAGTACACGTTTTCAGAAGTGCAGTATGGCAGACTTCTTCACTTTGCTCAGCTTCTTGATACCCTTACTCACTGGTGATAAGCAAAGAAGAAATTTTTGTCTTGGGGACTCCAGAGTCTCAGAAAAGTGCCAAGAGTAGCCCTTATTCTTTCCTGTGTTTTTACATTTTGTTTCAAAGTTGAAGGTCAGACCTAACTTTTAAGAATTACCCCTGGGAAATCTTTTCTATCTACTGCTCAGGCCCCACCAATCCTTCTTTGGAACTCTCTGACACATCAGACATGGATGAACAGTTGAATTCTGGGTTACAAATATACTCTCGCAACATTTTGCAGACATTACTGAATGAATCTTTTTTCCCCTTCACATTGTTTATTGATGACAGGAATCACTGCATAATTAAAGATTTGATGAGGAACCTGCAAACAATAAAGAATGTGTCTGTTGCCAGCAAAATAACAATTATTTCAGGTCCTTTAGACGTTACAGAGCTTTTTCACACCGAATGGCTCATATGAAACAAAACCATTTTAGAGTGTTTAATTATGCATCTATAAAACCTTTAAAGAATGAGATAGATTCCTTTCTTCACTACATTTTCCTTATTTCCAGGACTACATTTTTAGTGAATTTATTAAATTTATTACATTAAATCACTAACATATGTTTAACATAACCTTTAGACAATTTTTTCATAAAAGCCAAGACCTATCTGCAAAGTGTTTATTTCTTTCCGCTTGATTTTTCTTAAAGGGAATTTCAAGAATCGCTACAGAACTAGCAAAATTTGAGACAAGCCATGGCTGGTTGTTGTTGTTTTTTTAATATGACAATCAGATTTAGATGCAAGAGAACACATTCTAAAAGTTCCATAGTTAAGCTGATATTCTCCTGTTTCTAGCTACATACACTAATTTTAAAACTTCCTCAGACTTCTTATTTTCTCTCAGCCACCCTAACAAGTAAGCAGATTCTTCAGCTCAGTGGATTAGGCTCCACGTCTTAGATCATTGAGTGCCTTGCGGTATCCTTCATTCTTGTCAATCACCAGGAAAACATCTGCAGAATTTATAGACACATACAGATAAGCTAGTACTTCACTCAACATGTACTCATAGCCATACTTCTGAGAGAATTCCAGCACTTTTCAAAAACTTACGAATGAAGTAGGAATTGAGGCAGGTATTTGCATCCCTTTCTTAGGCCTGAAAATGAATTTAATGACCATTATGAAATTAGCCAGAGGAAACTGCGTAATGTTGTGCATTTTAGTTAAAAACTAAATGGTAATATTCAACTCCCTTCCAAATCAGTTTACCTTCACCAAGGGAAGCGGGATGGCGGTAAACAAGATTTCTAGGGGGAAAAGAAGTTAAAGTTTGTTCCTTGCTACTTAATCTTTTATCAGCCTCAAGAAACTTCGCAATTCTTAGAATAAGATGGTTGAGGAAATAAATGACACAATAAATCTTATAGACTATTCAATTATAAAGTAAAGTTTTATATAAACTAGGAGTAGTTTAAAGTGCTTCCCGTATAGCATGAATGAGTCTCTCTCTCTCTCTTTAAATATATGAACAGCTCTTATTCAAACTGATGGTACTGAAGTCTCTTACTAGGAGTCTCAGACATTTGTTTAAGCTCCCTTTACTTCCCAGTTAACACTGCACCCATGTTTGATTTCGATTTTTCCCATGTGATAATTTCATGCTTTCTTACAATTAGCGTTTACTCTCTGAGATGGATGATGTCAATCTCCAAGTACAAAATGTCCGAGATCAAGCTGTTGTTTTGATGAATGCACGTGGAGGCTCAAGCCGGGAGCTTGTAGAACCAAAATTAGCTGAATTGAACAGAAATTTTGAAAAGGTCTCTCAACACATCAGAAGTGCCAAAGTAAGTAATTATGTTTTTATATAAAACTATTTTCTTGTACATATGTAGCTGAATGGTAGGTAGTTATATGGTGCTAGTGCTAAGTTGCTTCAGTTGTGTCCGACTCTTTGTGACCCTATGGAATGTAACCTGCCAGGCTCCTCAGTCTATGGGATTCTCCAGGCAAGAATACTGGAGTGGGTTGCCATGCCTTTCACCAGGGGATCTTCCCCGCCCAGGGACTGAACCCACGTCTCTTACATCTACCTGTATTGGCAAGCAGGTTCTTTACTGCTAGCGCCACCTGGGAAGCCTCAATTATATGGTATATACAACAAAAAATTAAACGAAAATGGTTTTATCACTTTTCTTTGATTGGAGCATTTGTTCTTATTTATGATTGTGCAAATGAAGGAGAGATCTAAGAAGTTAGTATAAAAGATAATAACCCATTTGAGAAAAGGTTTCAAGTATTGAAATTATCTAAGAGGAAGGGTCCTCATTTTTGTTGCTAAGAGTTGGACATGACTGAGTGACTTCACTTTCACTTTTCACTTTCATGCATTGGAGAGGGAAATGGCAACCCACTCCAGTGTTCTTGCCTGGAGAATCCCAGGGACGGGGGAGCCTGGTGGGCTGCTGTCTATGGGGTCGCACAGAGTCGGACACGACTGACATGACTTAGCAGCAGGAACAGCAGCAAATATTCTCTAACTTTGCTTTGTTTTGAAATATCTGATGTTGTCGTTTAGTCGCTAAGTCCTGTCTGACTCTTTGCAACCTCATGGACTACAGCCCACCAGGCAGCTCTGTCCATGGGATTTCCCAGGCAAGGATACCAGAATGGGTTAACCATTTCCTTCTACAGGGGATCATCCTGCCCCAGGAATCAAACCTGGGTCTCCTGTATTTGCAGGCAGATTCTTACCACTGAGCCACCAGGGAATCCCAAAATATCTGATATAATAGGCCAAACTATCTTTCATAGCCTAAGAATATATTTAGATTATTTGCAACTTAAAGAAAACAAACAAAAATCTTGCTTTAATTCTTGCCTTCCTTACCTTGTGACCTAAGCTTACTTATTTAGTCTTTTCAGCAGGTCTGTGGGAGATTTTTCTACAAGTGTAAAAGAGTAATCCAGGAGACATAGGAGGTGGATTGAAAGAAAGTACGAAGAAAATGATTATTTTTCCCATAAATAATTTCTGTTAACATTCTGGCATGTAATTCTATTCTTATATGTATGTGATATTGAAGTATCAAAATTTTTATATTGTTTTGTGTATTCTCCTTTGACAAGGTTTTTAACAGCTATTCAATTATATGATCTGTTGTGGTTTTTAAGTCAGTTTTCCACTTTTATTGTGCTTTTATAAATATTGTCTTGTTAAAATTCTCTTACGCATGTCTTTTTGCTTGTCTCTTAATATGCCCTTAGGATCACTTTGTAGAATTCCTTGAAATTGTTGTGAAAGTTGTACATATAACTGCTGTAAATAGATTTTTCCGGAGAGGTTGCTAGCTTCCCCATATTCAGTCAACACTGCCAGTTTTCCTGCATTTCATTTTATTAAAGTTGTTACATTGATTTTGGACTTCTCCAGTGGCTCATTGGTAAAGAATCTGCCTGCATTGCAGAAGATTTAGGTGACATGGGTTCGATCCCTGGGTTGGGAAGATCTTCTGGAGACAGGGCATGGCAACCCACTACAGTATTCTGGCCTGGAGAATCCCATGGACCAAGGAGCCTGGTGGGCTGCAGTCCATGGGGTAGTGAAGAGTCAAACACAACTGAAGCGACTGAGCGTGCACACACATTGATTTTAGGCACGTCCATATAAACTATTTCTATGTAGATATTGTCTGAAAGTACCACATTGAGAAAGGTATACTTTTGTGAAGTTTGGGTATCACAATCCAAGGGGCCCTGTACTGGAGAACATTAATTGGGAGTCATTCTTTGTGATGTTCCTGTATTAGGAGGTGGTCTTTCTTCCTCTCTGTGGCCAAGGCAGGGCTGGCTTCTGCGTCATGGCACTGTTTCCTGATGTATTTGTTTGTGGTCCTAGAATGCCCCTCACATACTCTAGGCAGTCAGGGTCACTTGCACACTACTTCACATCTGTGCCTGGAGTTTGGAGAACGTGGTAATCAGAGACGCCCAAGTTGGTAAAATTATTGCTGTGTGAGTGGATAAACTAAAGTCAATTCAAATAAATTCTGGTTCTTTTTTGATACTGATTAACGGTGAAAGGTCAAGTTAAGACCATCTTTTCAAGGAACGTTTTTCCCTCCACAGTTGCTAATTGGCCAGGAACCGTTATCGTATCCGTGTCTGGTCACCAGTGAAGCATTTGAAGTTGGTGTGCCTTTCTCTGACTTGGAAAAATTAGAAAGTGACATAGATAATATGTTAAAGGTTATGGAAAAACACTTGGAATCCAGTGATGAAGATGAAAAGGTTCGTTCAAGGAGATTTTCAAAACCATGGTGCTGTCACTTTTCTTCTGTGTTAATCACATCTTTACACTAATGATGTTTACCCAGATATCTGCCAAACATGGTAGAACAGATTTAAATGTGATTTTCTGCAAAGTGTCAAAGTGAGATTTGTCATGGGATTTACACAATATCTTAAAAAAATAGACATATTTTCTGACGATAGTGTTATCTTAGTGCTATTTAACTTCTAAACTAGCAGTCTTTATGAGCTATTTTAACTTCATATATGAAATATTTTAAGAAAAACACAAACATTTCTTGTGTATCATGCAGATAAACATGTGTTGACTATACTGTACTTTGTAGGTTGGTTCTGCTTGGAACTGATAGTAATTGACCTTGTGCTTTTTCCTTTTGAGTAATTTATGTCTTTCAAACATTCAGATGGATGAGGAGAGAGCCCAGATTGAGGAAGTTCTACAAAGAGGAGAACAAATGTTGCATCAACCTATGGAAGATACTAAAAAAGAAAAGATCCGTTTGCAGTTACTACTTTTGCACACAAGATACAACAAAGCTAAGGTATTGTCATGGGGGAGATTCTTTTCCACTTACGTAACTTTTTCAGCTCTTGCCATTCAGATGTTTGATGTTGCAAATCAAATGATTTCTGAAATCATTTGAGAAATGATTTATCAAATCAATGAGACCTCAAATCAATGATGTCTCAAAACAAACCAATTGCAATGGTATTTCCTTCTCCTTTCTAGTGTGTATTGCTAGATAGGTTTATATTTTTGGATGAGACAACACTAAGAAAATAGAAACATAAAACTTTATTATAGGACATCCCTTTTGGATTTCTGATAATGTTTTAAACCTTTGGTGTGTGACTTCTTCCTTCAGTTTTGTATTTTATGTGTGGAGGTCTTGACCACATTAAAAAAATTCTAGTTTACAAATAACTAAATTTGTGACATTGATAAAATATGATTTATATTCTAGAAAATGATTCACCACCAGCTCCCTTTTCAATGGCCATCTTTGCAGCTGCATTGTAAATATGCTGGTGTTCCTTAGAGGTCTGTTAGGTAATCCTAGAACCAGTTTTCGTTGATGATGTTGGAATCTACGAGAAGATGTCCCCATCTGTTTATACTGCTGCCTTGTAACAGGTTCCAAGTTGAACTGGCCCTCTCACTACCCCGAACCTGTTTCCTAATTTTTTCCCTATCTTAGTTATTTTTCAAAACTATCCATTCTCAAGGTAGAAACCTCAAAATCTTCTCAATCCTTTCCTGTTCCTCATAGGCTTTGTTCCTCACACCACATTGAGGAAGGATTAAAGCCAGTATGTCCAAATGAAATAAGATACGGGCCTGAACTGGCAGTTGAATCCAGTTCTGCCAGTTACTTGTTTTATGAACCTGGGAAAGTAACTTCCTAAGTCCTGTATCCCTTCCATAATTCAGACTCCTGTGATTTTTACCTATTAGTTATTCCCCAAGCTTTCCATAGCTCCAGCCCACTTTCTGTATTTTTCTCAGGGTTATTCCTCATCCCCCAAGTCATGGCTAATTATACGATTCCTATTCCAAAGAACTTGTTCAGGAATATTGTGAAATGCAGAAAAAGCTTTAGGTGTAAGATTTGTTACTGCAATGATATATAGAGGCTGTGGTTTGACCTCTGTGATTAACTGTCATTCCCCATATAGTATAGCTGTACTGGTTTTTTCTACCTTTTCTCAGCTGGTGCCTTAGTACCTCTGGAATCTTACTAATTTTAATGTTATTCCCCGGTGTGAGTTTTATCTTCTTATTTTATCTGAAAAATATGTTGTCTTTTAAGACTTGTTTCTATTTTTATTTCTAACATCTTTTAGATTATATTATAGTTCTTTCTTTAATTGTTGCTTTTAAAGGTATCTTTAATCTCTGGAACTTCATCTTTGGGCCCCAAATCAGAAATCATTAATGATCCAAAATAGAGATAATTTTTAGACTTAATACATAAATACGTTTGCTTTTTGAATGTACTAATGTATACTATTACAGGGTGGCTTCATTTTGATTTCACTAATATCAGTTATTGTAAATAAAATGATTTAAAAATATTAAAGCATTTTTGTCCCTCTTACATGAACCTATATTCTTCTTCAAATCCATAGTTTTTAAAACTGTTAACTGTGAACATTAGAATCCCTTGAGTAGCTTAAATAAAATCAAGCCTCAAACCAGTTAAATCAAATTCTTTCAGGTTGTGGAGACTTGACAAAGAAAACTTTATAGATGAGTCTAAGGTACAGTCAGCATTGAGGACCACCAGTTTACAGGACTTGTTTTCTTTCCTTTTCTTTCTTTTCTCTTTTTTCAGGTGAGCAGTGAGCCACTGCATGTTATGGGAAATCTTTTACCCCCGGTTAAATGATTTTAAAAAGTTTATGTGGATGAGAGGAGGTGGGGAAAGGGCCTAGAAAGGATTGGGTGGTGTGTGCACCTACAAAAACCTGGAGCATGAGAAGGATTTTAGCTGAGAAAATTCTTTCACTTCCTCCTCAGTGAATTTTCATTTGGACTAACCTCATTATTGGGCTTCCCTGGTGACTCAGATGGTAAAGAATCTGCCTGCAGTGAGATCTGGGTTTGATCTCTGAGATGGGAAGATCCCTTGGAGAAGGGAATGGCTACCTACTCCAGTATTCTGGCCTGGAGAATCCCTTGGAGCGAGGAGCTTGGCGGGCTGCAGTCCATGGGGTCACAGAGGCGGACATGACTGAGCTACTAACACTTTCTCTTCACTTCACTTCAACCTCCTTATGAATTCAGATTAGAAATGGGAAAGGAGTGAAAGGAGAATTGGGTGGAGATTGGTGAAGAGAGAAAATGGAAGGAGGTGACAGGCAGTGGGGAACCAGAGCCTATTGGGAAGGGATATTAAATTTCTTGATTGTTTTTTTTTTTTTTTTTTTTTAGAGCAGTTTTGGGTTCACAGCAAAGAGTTTCTGCATACACCCTGTCCCCTCACCCCCAATACACACACAGCCCCTTCTTTTATCCACATCCCGCCCCAGAGACGTATGTGTGTTACAACTGATAAATCTACATTCAGTTCAGTTGAGTTCAGTTCAGTCGCTCAGTCATGTCCGACTCTTTGCGACCCCATGAATCGCAGCACGCCAGGCCTCCCTGTCCATCACCAACTCCCGGAGTTCACTCAGACTCACGTCCATCGAGTCAGTGATGCCATCCAGCCATCTCATCCTCTGGCGTCCCCTTCTCCTCCTGCCCCCAATCCCTCCCAGCATCAGAGTCTTTTCCAATGAGTCAACTCTTCACATGAGGTGGCCAAAGTACTGGAGTTTCAGCTTTAGCATCATCATTCCTTCCAAAGAAATCCCAGGGCTGATCTCCTTCAGAATGGACTCGTTGGATCTCCTTGCAGCCCAAGGGACTCTCAAGAGTCTTCTCCAACATCACAGTTCAAAAGCATCAATTCTTTGGCGCTCAGCCTTCTTCACAGTCCAACACTCACATCCATACACGACCACAGGCAAAACCATAGCCTTGACTAGACGAACCTTTGTTGGCAAAGTAATGTCTCTGCTTTTGAATATGCTATCTAGGTTGGTCATAACTTTCCTTCCAAGGAGTAAGCGTCTTTTATTTTCATGGCTGCAGTCACCACCTGCAGTGATTTTGGAGCCCCAAAAAATAAAGACTGACACTGTTGACACATCATAATCAGAGTCCTTAGTTTTTGTCAGGGAAGGGGCATTAAGCTTTCAGTCACGATCACACTCATCCTCAGTGTCTCCTTCTCTTCCGTCCATGTTTATAACATAAATAACCCCTCAGGTCAGAGACCTCCTGAGTCTCCCCTGAGCACAGAGGGGTTCCTGTCTATCATTTTCCTTTTCATCTACTGCCTTTCACATGGTTTCTCCTACAAAGCAATATAGATGGCTTTAAAAAAATTCTGAGTATAACTCAAAAAAGGACTCATTTTCTTATTTGAAATATATATTGAATTACCTTTTCTTATTTGTTTAATAGGGTATTGCTATTTTAAATTATATGCTAGCTCTTAATAAACTAAAGCTATTAACCTTGTCATATTTGCTTTAAAAGTATCATCTTATTGATTTTTATCTTTTAGTTATTCTACTTTTAATATACAGCCATTTAAAATTTTTGTTTAACCACACGTGACTAGGTTTTTCCTTTTTGAGTTTTTTTTTAAAAAGCTGTCCTTATCCTCCAGAGAGTTGATGAATGTTCAACTCTATTTAGTTCCAAGTTCTCCCTATGTGTGTTAGTGTTAGTTCTCAGTCATGTCCATCTCTTTGCAACCCCACGGACTGTAGCTTGCCAAGCTCCTCTGTCCATGGAATTCTCCAGGCAAGAATACTGGAATAGGTTGTCATTCTCTTCTCCAGGGAATCTTTCAGACCCAGGAATCAAACCCAGATCTCCTGCATTGCAGGCAGATTCTTTATTGTCTGAACCGCTAGGGAAGCCCCAAGTTTTCCCTATGGTTTGATAAAAACAAAGCTTAGAAAGTGTTGGTAACGGTGGTAATAGTTTAGTCGCTAAGGTGTGTTCGACTCTTGGGTCCCATGGCCAATAGGCTGCCAGGCCCCTCTGCCCATGGGAAATGTTTGTAAAATGTCATTTAAAATCAATTTTAACGTATCTGGAATTTAGGTTGCTGTGTGGCATGAGGTGCATCATGTAGTATTGTCTAATTTTAGTACTACCTTATATCTATCTGTACTTTTGTGTTCTAGCTGAATTCTTTAACAACATCGAGAAGTAAAGTCTAGGTTAGATCTTGAGGATGTTATTTTTCTCCTCGGGTGTTTTGATTGATCTCTCTCTTGGGATAACACCTCTTTGGGGAATGGCACCCCTCTCCAGTACTCTTGCTGGGAAAATCCCATGGACGGAGGAGCCTGGTAGGCTGCAGTCCATGGGGTTGCGAAGAGTCGGACACGACTGAGCGACTTCACTTTCTCTTTTCACTTTCATGCATTGGAGAAGGAAATGGCAACCCACTCCAGTGTTCTTGCCTGGAGAATCCCAGGGAGGGGGAAGCCTGGTGGGCTGCTGTCTATGGGGTCACACAGAGTCGGACACAACTGAAGTGACTTAGCATAGCATAGCGTAAGCTTATATTTGAATCTTGAATGGCCTTGCTGCTTCTGCAATGGTACGGAGGCTCACTCAGGAAATCCTAGATTATGTGTATAGTATTAATAGAAAGGCCTTCCAGGTGGCTCAGTGGGTAAAAAATCTGCCTGTGATGCAGAAGATGCAGGAGACTTGGTTTTGATCCCTGGGTTGGTAAGATCCACTGGAGGGGGACATGGCAAGCCACTCCAGTATTCTTGCCTGGAGTATCCCATGGACAGAGGGGCCTGGTGGGCTGTAGTCCAGGAGGTCACAAAGAGTGGGACATGACCAAAGTGACTGAACATACATGTATGCATTAATAGAAGAATGCAGTATTTAATGAACATAGTTTTTTTTTCCTAAAAAAAGAAAAACCCTTCGAACTTTCTGTTTCAAATACCGACTGACCTGCCTAGTTCACCTTGACTCGGATACATGTGACCTTGCAGAATCACAATCTGTTGTATAACTGAAGAAACAGCACAGAATTCCTTGCCTTGTAGTGGTTGTTAAGGCATACAAGTGACTCTCACCAGTCATCCAACATTGCAGATTGAAAAAGACAATCTGGCGTAGGATGTTTAGTGATGCTAATGAGGAAAATACTATAAAGTTGAATGTCCTACAAACACAGATCAAATATAGCTGGAGGCCTGGAGTAATTTTTGGTCTTGAAAAAACAGAGGCTCTCTGAACAAGACACTGGTTGATAGATGCGAAAGCCAAGTAGGAGAACAGGTCCCAGTTTTTTCACTCCTTTGCTGTGATTACTCAACCTGTTAAGTACTTTCTTTGTATCTTTTTTCTTTTTCCTTAAAGTTAAGAAGAGGAACAACTGAGTTTCCTTTTATGATGTGCCAAAAAATTGGCCTGTTTAAAATTAAAATATGAAAAAAGATATTATTAAGAAATATTTCACATCTTTTTATTAAAATTGGTTCCTGAGTATACACAATTTTTTTTTCCAGCCTTCTTTTATATTTACTTAAAATGTATAGTTTGCCTTCTTAGACATACAAGTAAATACCTAGACATGTTTTCTGAGTGAAATTTTAATGTGTGGCATTAGTCTAATAAAAATTAATATTAGTGTCAGGTAGAAACAAACCTGTGGATACAGTTAAGAAATCAGTGGACTTGCTTTTTACCTGGCTATCCAGGACTGCCTATCAACTGGTGGAAGTCGTAGTTTATCAGATTGTAGGAGACAGATAAATGCAGACTGCAAGAGTCAACACCATCCTAATCACTCACTGTTTTTAATCTTGGTTTTAGGTCTCATTTAGGAATTGTAACCATTTTCAGTTATGACCGTTTTCACTGTCATCTTTTTTAAAAAATTATTTATTTATTTTTTATTTATTTTGGGTAGTACTGGGTCTTTTTTGCTGCACATCCTTTTTCTCTAGTTATGGTGTGTGGGTTTCTCATTGCAATGGTTTCTCTTGTTGCAGAGCACAGGCTCTGTAGCGCACAAGCTTCGGTAGTTTCGGCACATGGGCTCAGTAGTTGCAACTTCAGGCTTTAGAGCACAGGTTCAGCAGCTGTGGCACTCGAGCTTAGCAGCTCCATAGCATGTGGGATTTTCCTGGATTAGGGATCAAACTCGTGTTTCCTGCATTGGCAGGCGGATTCTTTACCACTGAGCCACCAGGAAAGCCTTTTCAGTGTCATCTTTGAGTTTTCAGAGGAGGACCATTTTTCAGAAGTTCAATATAGAAATCTGATGAAAGTGTCAAGGAAACTACCCTAATTCATGAGTCGGATGCTCTTTGACCATTGGCAAGCAGTAGACAGCAATTATTAAATGGTAGCTGTCAAAGAGTAAAGGACTTGAACCCAGGGACTAATGGCGTATCCCTGAGAGCACTTTACTGTTTAGAAAGCTCTGATTAGAGGATACAGAAAATACTACACCAGGATAAATAATTGTCCACCTAAGTTAGAACCTGTCTGAGTTTAGCATGGTAGGACCTATCGTCTTATGTAGGGCATTCATATTGTGTTTTATTGTTCTCAAAGATTAAGATTATATACTGAATTGCCTGGATATTATTTTAATTAAACGTCCCATTGCATTTTCAACTTATGTTACAAATACATGTTTCACCCTTATTTACTTTTTCACCAGCAAGGCCCAGAAGTGATTAATCTAATTGTGAAATTAAAAAAAAAAAAAAGGAGTGTAATAATAATGGTATTATTATTATTAATAATAACAATGGTATTAAAATTTTTATTTCATACAGAATTTCATGATTTGCAGCATATTCTCATTTCTTCAATAACTTTGGAAAGGAGTTGTTATGCTTTCCTATTTTCTAAAGGAGTTTAGTGGTGTAAGTCTTAAAGAAAAACCTTTCAAGCATTAACAGCTTATTTAAGCCTTTTAACAGCAGGCTATGGAGAGATTATTAATGGTTTCCATAGCAGTGCAGGGAAACTTTTAAAAAATTAAAGCAAGTTTTAAAATTTCTGTTTATGGTATTGAATTTCTCCACAAAATAATGTTGATTTTTAAAAAAGTTTTTTATTTACTGCTGTTCATTGTGGGGATATTCTAAGAGATGTGTATTGCTATTATTGATGTCTATACAGGCAGTCCCTATTCAACAGAGAACAAGTCAGCTCGGTTCTGGAATTAGATCACCACCCCTTCCCACAGATTATCTGGTTGAAATTAACAAAGTTTTACTTTCCATGGATGATGTTGAATTATCACTTAATGCTCCAGAGCTAAGCTCTGTTGTCTATGAAGAATTCTCGTTTCAGGAAGATTCTCTGAAGGTAAATATCCAGAGAGTACATTTGAATACCTGCAGTTAACATAGAAATAAAGCAAGGAATTTGTCACTGTGCCTACTTAAATGGTCTTTAGCCTTTTACATTTGTGCCAAGGAATCAATAATATGTATGAAAAACAAACTTTTCCTATACTGCCAATGAAATGCTGTCAAAAATTTTAATTTATTAATAGTTGGTATCGATTTTTACATTTACACAGTTTTTTTGGCAACATCAGAGATATTTTAAAATCAAACACATGTACAAATTATATTCCTGTACTGGAAACTTGATTGTCATTTGATGTAAAATGTCAGCATTTATCTTACCACCTAGAACGAACAATTTGATTGTCTAGTGGTTGGAAATGGAATGTCATGTTGATTGTAAGTTAATTAGGGGTCTGAAAGTTTTCAGGTAATTTGCAAAAACTATTTGATATCATCAAGACTCATATATTTTGATTGCATTTTTGTATCATGTCATAATAAACGCTGATAGAGTTGATAGGTTTATCTGGTAACTCAGTTTTGTCATTTAAATTAGCATTATTAGATGTTTGAAAGTATATGTAATTTCTAGCTTTAAAACACTTCATTACCTTTACAGAATATTATTAAAGCTTTTTATGTCCTGTACAAATGCCACTTTGAACATCACAAGATGTTTTTCCCTGCTGTTAGAATATTATGTAGCATGCCTCATGCATTGGCCTGTACTGGATATTATTTTTTTTTTAAAGTTTCCAGTTTTGAGGAGCAGAAATTATGTCTCATTATTTTTAAGTAATTTGTTCAATATAAATTTTTAGTCTCTTGTGATTCCATTCTTATATCTCTTTGCTGGCTTTTGTTAATTTATGAAAATATCTTTGTAGAATATCAAAGATCAATTGGACAAACTCGGAGAGCAGATTGCAGTCATTCATGAAAAACAACCGGATGTTATCCTCGAAGCTTCTGGACCTGAAGCCATTCAGATTCGGGATACACTTACTCAGTTGAATGCAAAATGGGATAGAATTAATAGAATGTACAATGATCGTAAAGGGTATGTGCAAATTAAAATAATATTTAATTGTTTAAAAGACCTGTAAATTCATATGTACTTTATTTTTATTGAAGCATAGTTGAGTTACAATATTATATGTTTCAGGTGAACAACATGGTGATTCAATATTTTTACATATTATGTAAGATACAAATTATTACAATATTATAGACTATATTCCCTGTTCAGTTCAGTTCAGTTCAGTCACTCAGTCATGTCCGACTCTTTGCAACCCCATGAATCGCAGCACACCAGGTCTCCCTGTCCATCACCAACTCCCAGAGTTTACCCAAACTCACGTCCATCGACTTGGTGATTCCATCCAGCCATCTTATCCTCTGTCGTCCCCTTCTCCTCCTGCCCCCAATCCCTCACAGCATCAGGGTCTTTTCCAATGAGTCAACTCTTTGCATGAGGTGGCCAAAGTATTGGAGTTTCAGCTTTAGCATCAGTCCTTCCAGTGAACACCCAGGACTGATCTCCTGTGCTGTGTGTTAAATCTCTGTAACATGTTTATTTTATACCAGTAGTTTGTTCCCCTTAATCCTTCCTTACCTGTGTCACTCATTCCACTTACCCTTTTCTCCTCTGGTGATAACTAGTTTGTTGTCTGTATCTGTGTGTCTTTTTCTGTTTTATTATATTTGTTTCTTTTGTTTTTATATTCTACATATAAGTAAAAACATATAGTATTTGTCTTTCTCTGACCTATTTCACTTAGCATATACTCTTTTGGTTTATCCATGTTGTTGCTAATGACAAGGTTTCATTCTTTCTACAGCTAAGTGCATATATATATATGCATATACATATACATATTTGTGTATATATATACACACACACACACCCTTCTTTATCCATTCGTGTGTTGATGTATATTTAAGTTGCTTCTGTATCTTGGCTATTGTAAGCTATTATGAACATGAAGGTGCAGATATCTTTTCAAGTTAGTTTTCATTTTCTTTGGATGTATTCTCAGAGGTTAAATTGCTGGATTGTAGAGTAGTTATATTTTTAATTTTTTGAGGATCCTCTTTACTGTTTTCCTTAGTGATTGTACAAATTTACATTCCTACCACTAGTGGACAAGGATTCTCTTTTCTCCACATCCAAACTAGCACTTGCTATTTCTTGCCTTTTTGATGATGCTCTTTCTAACAGGTGGGAGGTGATATTTCACTGTGGTTTTAATTTGCATTTTCCTAATGACACTAGTTGGGCATCTTTTAGTGAACCTGTTGGCCTTTCATATATGTTCTATAGAGAAATGTCTCTTCAGCCTCTGCCCATTTTTTAATTGGATTGTTTGATTTTTTGATATTGAGTTGTGTGAGTTTTTTACATATTTTGGGTATGAACCCCTTGTCAGATGTCATTTGCAAGTAACTTCTTCTTAGGTGGCAGGTTGCCCTTTCATTTTGTTGACAGCTTCCTTTGCTGTGCAAGAGCTTTTTAGTTTGATGTAGTCCCATTTGTATGGTTTTGCTTTTGTGGTCCTTGTCTGAGGAGACACATCCCCCCAAATACTGCTAAGACCTAAGTCAAAAAGCATATTGCTTATATTTTCTTTTAGGAGCTTTATGGCTGGCTTCAGGTCTTATACTTGTCTTTAATCCATTTTGAGTTTACTTTTGAATATAGTGTGAGAAAATGGTCGAGTTTCTTTTTTTTTTTTTAACATGTAGCTGTCCAGTTTCCTCAACACTGCTTACTGAAGAGATTGATACTATATATGGAAAATTCTAAAAACTCCATCTAAAACTACTAGAACTAATAAATATAGTAACGTTGCAGGATACAAAATTAACATCCAGAAATCTGTTGCATTTCTATACACTAATAACAAATTCTCAGGAAGAGAACTTTAAGAAAAAAATCCTATTTACAAATGCATCAAAGTGAATAGAAGACCCAAGTATAAATTTAACCAAGGAGGTGAAAGACTTGTACTCTGGAAACTATATGACACTAATAAAAGAAACTGAAGACAACAAATAAATGGAAAGATATATTGTGCTCATGGATTAGAAGTTAATATTGTTAAAGTGTATGTACAAATAAATGGAAAGATATATTGTGCTCATGGATTGGAAGAGTTAATATTGTTAAAGTGTACATGCTAATCATGGCAAACTACAGATTCAATATAATCCCTATCAAAGCTTCCATCACCAGTCACATCCACAACTGGGCATTGTTTCTGCTTTGGCTCCATCTCTTCATTCTTTCTGGAGTTATTTCTATACTCTTCTCCAGTAGCGTATTGGGCACCTACTGACCTGGGGAGTTCATCTTTCAGTGTCATATGTTTTTGCCTTTTCATACTGTTCATGGGGTTCTCGAGGCAAGAATTGGTCTGCCATTCCCTTTTCCAGTGGACCACATTTTGTCAGAACTCTCACCATGGTCTGTCTTGTTGGGTTGCCCTACATGGCATGTCTCATAGTTTCATTGAGTTAGACAAGGCTGTGGTCCATGTGATCAGTTTGATTAGTTTTCTGTGATTGTGGTTTTCATTTTGTCTGCCCTCTGAGGGATAAGGATAAGAGGCCTATGGAAGCTTCCTGATGCGAGAGACTGACTGTGGGGGAAACTGGGTCTTGTTCTGATGGGTGGGGCCACACTTAGTAAATCTTTAATCCAATTTGCTATTGATGGTCAAGGCTGTGATCCCTCCCTGTTGTTTGACCTGAGACCAAACTATGGTGGAGGTAATGAAGATAACGGCGACCTCCTTCAAAAGGTCCAGTGCACACACTGCCACACTCAGTGCCCCCGACCCTGCAGCAGGCCACCACCGACCTATGCCTCCGCCGGAGACTCCTGGACACTCATGGGCAAGTATAGGTCAGTCTCTTGTGAGGTCACTGCTCCTTTTTCCTGGATCCTGCTGTGCACAAGATTTTGTTTGTGCCTTCCAAGAATCTGTTTCCCCAGTCCTATGTAAATTCTGGTGGCTCTCTGGTGGGATTAATGGTGACCTTCTCCAAGAGGGCTTATGCCACACCCAGGTCTGCTGCACCCAGAGCCCCAACCCCTGCAGCAGGCCACTGCTGACCTGTACCTCCACAGGAGACACTCAAACACTCAAAGGCAGGTCTGGCTCAGTCTCTGTGGGGTCTCCTGGTGTGCACAAGTTTTGTTTGAGCCCTTCAAGAATCTCTGGTGGGTATGGGGTTTGATTCTAAACATGATTTTGCCCCTCCTACCGTCTTGCTGGGGCTTCTCCTTTACCCTTGGTTGTGGGGTATCTTTTTTTGGTGGGATCCAACATTCTCCTATTGATGATTGTTCAGCAGTGAGTTGTAATTTTGGAGTTCTCTCAGAAGAAGATGAGTGCATATCCTTCTACTCCACCATCTTGTGGAGAGCTGTAAAGAACAATATTGCATAGGATCCTGGAATGTCAGGTCCATGAATCAAGGCAAACTGGAAGTGGTCAAACAGGAGATGGCAAGAGTGAACACTGACATTTTAGGAATCAGTGAACTAAATGGACTGGAACTGGCGGATTTAACTCAGATGACCATTATATCTACTGCTGTGAGCAAGAATCCCTTAGAAGAAATGGAGTAGCCCTCATAGTCAGAAAAAAGAGTCTGAAATGCAATTCTTGGGTGCAATCTCAAAAACAACAGAATGATCTGTGTTCGTTTCCGAGGCAAACGGTTCAATATCACAATAATCCAGGTCTATGCCCCAGCCAGTAATGCTGAAGAAGCTGAAGTTGAACAGTTCTATGAAGACCTACAAGAACTTCTTAAACTAACACCCAAAAAAGATGTCCTTTTCACTATATGGGACTAGAATGCAAAAGTAGAAAGTCAAGAGATACCTGGAGTAATAGGCAAGTTTGGCCTTGGAGTACAAAATGAAGCAGGGCAAAGGCTTATAGAGTTTTGCCAAGAGAATGCACTGGTCATAACAAACATCCCCTTCCAAGAACACAAGAGAAGACTCTACACATGGACATCACCAGATGGTTAATACCAAAATCAGACTGATTATATTCTTTGCAGCCAAAGAAGGAGAAGCTTTATTCAGTCAGCAAAAACAAGACCGGGAGCTGACTGCGGCTCAGATCATGAGCTCCTTATTGCCAAATTCAGCCTTAAATTGAAGAAAGTAGGGAAAACCACTAGACCATTCAGGTATGACCTAAATCAAATTCCTTACTATTAATCAGTGGAAGTGGCAAACAGATTCAAGGGATTAGATCTGATAGACAGAATCCCTGAAGAACTATGGGCAGAGGTTCATGATACTGTACAGGAGGCAGTGATCATGACCATCCCCAAGAAAAAGAAATGCAAAAAGGCAAAATGGTTGTCTGAGAAGGCCTTACAAATAGCTGAGAAAAGAAAAACACTGAAAGGCAAAGGAGAAAAGAAAAGATATACCTATCTGAATGCAAAATGCCAAAGAATAGCAAGGAGAGGTAAGAAAGCCTTCCTCAGTGATCAATGCAAAGAAATAGAGGAAAACAACAGAATGGGAAAGACTAGAGATCTCTTCAAGAAAATTAGACATACCAAGGGAACATTTCATGCAAAGATGGGTACAAGAAAGGACAAAAACAATATAGACCTAACAGAAGCAGAATATTAAGAAGAGGTGACAAGAATACACAGAACTATACAAAAGAGATCTTTATGACCAGATAATCATGATGGTGTGATCACTTACCTATAGCCAGACATCCTGGAATGTGAAGTCAAGTGGGCCTCAGGAAGCATCACTAAGAACAAAGCTAGTGGAGGTGATGGAATTCCAGTTGAGCTATTTCAAATCCTAAAAGATGATGCTGTGAAAGTGCTGCACTCAGTATGCCAGCAAATTTGGAAAACACAGAAATAGCCACAGAACTAGAAAAGGTCAGTTTTCATTCCAGTCCCAAAAAAGGCAATGCCAAAGAATGCTCAAACTACCACACAATTGCACTCATCTCACACGCTAGCAAAGTAATGCTGAAAATTCTCCAAGCCGGACTTTAACAGTACATGAATGGAGAACTTCCAGATGTTCAAGCTGGATTTAAAAAAGGCAGAGGAACCAGAGATCAAATTGCCAACATCTGTTGGATCACTGAAAAGGCAAGAGAGTTCCAGAAAAATATCTTCTTCTGCTTTATCGACTATGCCAAAGCCTTTGACTGTGTGGATCACAACAAACTGTGGAAAATTCTTAAAGAGATGGGAATACCAGATCGCCTTACCTGCCTCCTGAAAAATCTGTATGAAGGTCAAGAAACAACATTACAACTGAACATGGAACAGCAGACTGATTCCAGATCAGAGTATGTCAGGGCTGTATATTGTACCCTTCTTATTTAACTTATATGCAGAGTACATCATGTCAAATGCCAGGCTGGATGAAGCACAAGGTGGAATCAAGATTGCTGGGAGAAATATCAATAACCTCAAATGCACAGATGACACCACCCATATGGCAGATAGCAAAGAAGAACTAAAGAGCCTCTTGATGAAAGTGAAAGAGGAGAGTGAAAATGTTGGTGTAAAACTCAACATTCAGAAAGCTAAGATCATGGCATCTGGTCCCATCAGTTCATGGCAAATAGATGGGGAAACAATGGAAACAGTAAGAGAGGTTATTTTCTTGGGCTCAAAAATTCACTGCAAATGGTGATTGCTGGCATGAAATTGAAAGACACTTCCTCCTTTATGACCAACCTACACAGCATATCAAAAAGCAGAGACATTACTTTGCCAACAAATGTCTGTCTAGTAAAGCTATGGTTTTTCCAGTAGTCATGTATGGATGTGAGAGTTGGAATATAAAGAAGGCTGAGTGCTGAAGAATTGATGCTTTTGAACTGTGGTGTTGGAGAAGACTTTTGAGAGTCCCTTGGACTGCAAGGAGATCCAACCAGTCCATCCTAAAGGAAATCAACACTGGAGATTCATTGGAAGTACTGATGCTGAAACTGAAGCTCTAATACTTTGGCTCCCTGGTGCAAAGAACTGACTCCTTGGAAAAGACCCCAATGCTGGGAAAGATTGAAGGGAGGAGGAGAAGGGGACAACAGAAGATGAGATGGTTGGATGGCATCACCGACTCGATGGACGTGAGTTTGAGCAAGCTCCGGGATTTGGTGATGCACAGGGAAGCCTGGGCTGCTACAGTCACGGGGTTGCAAAGAGTTGGACACGACTGAGCGACTAAACTGAACTGAACTATCAAAACACGTATGCTGTTTTTCACAGAACAGATTTGGTGTTTCTATACACCAACTCTTTTGAAAAATTCTTTGCCATGATCACTATGGTTCCTTATAAAGTAGGACCTTGTTGATTATCCGTTCTGTGTGTAGTAATGTGCATCTGCTAATCCCAAACTCTTAATGTGTCCCTCCACTATCTCTCCTTCCTCTTGGCAAACACAAGTCCGTTCTCTATGTCTGTATACACCACCAGCTCTTTAGTAGCAAGAGTAGAGGCCGTGCATATCTACGTCTTGAACCCTTCCCAGCTGACATTTTTTGTGGAGCCTGAGTTAAGAAATACTTATCTGTTCTATTTTGCTTTATTTTTCTTAAATGAGCAGCCAATTTTTTCTATACATTTTGCTGAATAATCCAGCTCTCCATTATCGTTGGTGATACTTCCTTTATCATAAACTTAAAGGAATTTGTACTTTATATTTATTTAATTTTGCTAATTCTGCCTTATCACACCATCAATTTTAATCTAATACCATAGCATTTTCATTTTTAAAGCATTATAAATTTTTTTAATCCATCACAGTAAGTTTTCTCTAATTATTCTAACATTAAAATTCATGCTCTTTTTCTACATTTATTCTTCCAGTAAAATTTTAGTCATTTCAATCAATTTTAGAAAAAATGGTCAATTTGAAATGTATTCTTTCATTCATTTGGATCCTTTCTGTGTCTTCAGTAAGGTTTTGAAGATTTATCTACATAAGCGTCTGCCTGCAATGTGGGAGACCTGAGTTCTATCCCTGGGTCGGAAAGATCCCCTGGAGAAGGAAATGGCAACCCACTCCAGTATTCTTGCCCGGAGAATCCCATGGATGGTGGAGCCTGGTGGGCCACAGTCCACGGGGTCGCAAAGAGTCGGACACGACTCAGCGAATAGTCTTCTAGTCTCTTCTCTCTAGGACTATCACTTGGTAGTTTTGTCCTTTTTTTCTTCGTTTTGTAGAATTGATGTATAGTAACTTCTGCATATTTTGCACTGTGTATATTTGTTTGTGTGTGTGTACACCTTGGTATATGGGTATAAAATTTATTTTCTTAGCCTTTCTTATGGCACATCAGTATATATGATTTTGTTTCTTCTTTTTTCAGTTACCCTATTTGCATATATGCATCTGGCTAATGTGGCAGAATTTCAAGGACGTTGTGGATTATGTTGATTGCCAATATTCATGCCATTTTTGTGATTATAAAAAATTTAGCTTATAAATTTTAACTTATAAAAATAGTTCTTTCCTAGATATTTTTTTAATTGAGCACAGAGCAGTGTTCTTTTATGTTAGAAAGTTCTTCTCTACCACGTTTTTATTTTATTATTTTGTTTTCTGTGCTTAATAGATTTCAGTTGCTGGGAGGTTGTCTCTCTTATTTGGTTTGGCCCAGCACTTGGATGCATTAGTTTTTACGTTCTTATTCATACCTCTAATTTTTGTTTTGCTTTCCTTTTCCAACCTTGGTAACCTATCCTAAAATGTTTATTTCCCCCCCCCTTTCCTGTATGTCTAGTTTTATAGGCAATACTTGAGTACTCCTTTCTATTCTGTTCTTTTCGTAGAACGTCAAGGCAGTGGCAAATACCCTGTGCTTACATTGGTTTCAGTTATAGGTGATAATCACAGCTGGTGACCACCAAGTCCATTTGTCCACAAGAGGTCTCTATGCTGTTTTGCCTATGAATTTTTTTTTAGTATTATTGGTCTGTGGCAAAAGATAAATACCTTGAAAATAATCAGATATCTTTCTTTGAGAACTCCTTTATGCCTCCTTTGCAATAATATGTGTTTGGGAGGGAATATATCAAGTTGGAATATTAGAGACAGTAAACTTACATGCTTCTGTTTCAAATACAAACCATAGATGGGGTAAGACTTATACTTTGAGTCCTGTGAGTTTCTGGAAGCCCATAGTCCTTCACAATTCCCTGCTGCCTCCCATATAAGCTGGCTGGATTAGAGAGTATGAGATAGTTCTTTGTATCCCATCTGAACATGGATCTCTCTGTCATTTTTTTTTTAATATAAAATCCGCAAGTATGATGCTTAGATTTATTTGGAATTTATGTTCTGTTTTGATGGTAATTATCTTTACTAAGTTTAACATTTCTATTCTCAGTCTTTAGATCTTTGGAACAGCCTTTCTAGCAATATTTTCTATTCACACTGCACCATCTCAGAAGTCAGAATTTATGTTTGCTATGTTTTTACAAATCATAGTGAAGATTATCTTAATATTTTCTCATCATGTTTTGTTTGAAGTGCTCTTATTTTTGACATGCCCAATAGAATGTTGTTTCCTTGTGGGCACTCAGCAAATATTAACTGAATTTTCAAAATGATTTTCATGGAAGAAGGAAACATAAACATTATTTAGCAGTTAGCAATGTTAGGGACCATTTTATTGCTTTTTAAAATATTATTATTACCTTTTTATTACAAACTATTTTGTATTGTCACTAAAATTTCTGAGATCTCTTCTAAACTTCTCCTGGTACTACTACTCTAAATAAAAAGGTAGACAGAAATGACATAGGGTCCCAAGCCAAGAAGGCTTTTCCACCTCATATTTATTTTATTTTGTCCCAGATACGACAAGCACTGGAGTCTGACTTTGTCTCATTTCTAACGAGTTAGGTTTGAATAGAAGTCTTAGTAGTCTTTGTCTCATTGCCTAACCTGAGCTTTGCAGCTTCTGCCATCTTGCTGTGTTCTGATCAGTGAGACACACCAGGTTAGTTACCGCACAGAGTATACATTAGTCTACTGCTGCTGCTGCTAAGTCTAGCGCAGCCATAATAAGATACTGCAGATGGCCTAAACAACAGATATTTATTTTCTCTCGGTTCTGGAGGCTGCAAGTCCAGGATCAAGGTACTAGCAGAGCTCAGTTTCTGGTGCGGCTTGTCTTCCTGGCTTGCAGATGGCCACCTTCTTGCTGTGTCCTTACATGTCTTTCCTCTGTGCTCTTGCAGAGAGAGAGACAGACAGACAGACAGTAGCAGAGACAGAAAGAGACACACAGAAAGAGATTTCTTATGTCTCTTTCTCTAATTAGGCCAACAGTCCTGTGGGATTAGTGACCGATACGACCTCATTTGGACTTCCCTGGTGGCTCAGATGGTAAAGAATACACCTGCAATGCAGGAGATATGGGTTCAATCCCTGGGTCAGGAAGATCCCCCCCGGAGAAGCAAATGGCAACCCACTCCAGTATTCTTGCCTGGGAATTCCCATGGCCAGAAGAGCCTGCTGGGCCACAGTCCCGGGGTCACAAAGAGTTGGACATGACTGAGAAAGTAACACTTATGATCTCATTTAACCTTAATTACCTCCCTAAACACCCTGTCTCCAAATATAGTCATGTTAAGGGTTAGGGCTTCAACATATGGATTTTGGTGGGGTACACAATTCAGTCTGTAGCACAGAGTTAATAGACTGCAAGGAAATTTTGAAGTGTTTTGGCCTTTAGCTTTTGTTCTAGCTGGGAACTAAGTGTTTTGGAAATAAAATACCCTAATTTTTTCCTAAGAGAATAAAGTAATTAATCATATTTTGCATTTCATGATATCTGAAATGTTAAGTGTTCAAAGTTGGGTGGATTAACATGCCTAAAGCTAATCTATCTTGATTTTCACAGCCAGAGATGCCTCTCTATTTAGTTAGAAAGCTGCCTAATGTGTGTGTCTGTGTGCATGAATGTGAGGGGGGAGGTATATGCAGATTGCTTGACTCTTGGTATGATGCATGTTTCTCTAAGAGGAATCATTAACAGTAATCCATTACGAAAACTGGGCTTACAGAGCAGTGAGCTGTGAATTCACTCATTTTGAAGCTTTCGGTTTAAATGAGATTTAAATTTCCTTCTTATAAAATCGCTTCTAGACGGTCCTGGAAAGTTTGGAAACCTATTTTGTTTGTTGTCCCTTAGTTATTTTGATAGGGCTGTGGAGGAATGGAGACAGTTCCACTGTGACCTTAATGACCTCACACACTGGATAACAGAAGCTGAAGAGTTACTGGCTGGTACTTTTGCTCCGGATGGTGGCCTGGACTTAGAGAAGGCCAGGATACATCAGCAGGTGAGTGCTTTCTGTAAAAGGCTGGGGATGTGCTGAAAACTTGGCTTATTTAGTATGCACCATTTAAGACAGGTTTTAAAAGGAGGGGCCTACAGTATTAATTTTTCAGGGGTATACAGACAATCTGTCATTTTTGTTCCAGTTCTAGTTTTCAGTTTTAAAAGTCTAAGAAAAAAAGTCTTTCAATTTAAATTAGGAATTTAAAGAAATTTAAATAAAAATACTTTTTAGTGAAAAATATGAAAACAATTTTATTTTTATATTCAAAACTTATAAAATTTTATACTCAAGACTCTATCAAGGACAAAAAGATATCTGTATACCTCACCTTTATTTTCTATAGTTAAACACTTAGAGATCTTACTTTTCTTTTTATCATTGATCATTATTATAAAAGTAAATTATTTTTGAGTTATATCAGGGCAGCTGCTCATGTAAGTCTAATTCAGTCTTGGGAAAATACAACACAATAGCTAAATCAGTTCTGCTGACAGTAATAGGACTTTAGAAATCATGGTTAAAATTTCAATTTACCCTTGTTGAGAATATTTTCTCTGTTATTAATTTTTAAAAATATATTTAATGTAGAAGGTTTATGAGGAGTTAGAGAATGCTTTTATTTTCTCATCAATATGTTAATACATTTTTCTTATTTTTAGGGTCGTAGAGAAGTAGTTAAATTTGACTTTAAAATATCCTTTCTTAATCCATTGCTTAAAAATTTACAGACCAGTGAAGCAATGTCTCAATAAAATGCACATTGAGATTTACTTACATATGGTAGGACATAATAAAATATGAGAGTAGAGGGTTTAAACAGTTTTTTAAGAGACACTTTCAAGCCCGTGTTTAGAGGACAAGGAATTCACTTTAATCAAGCATGATTGATGCTTATGTGTCAATATAAAAAGCTGTTATTTATTTTATGTTATTAGGCTGTTCTCTTTCACTGTATTTTGCCTGATGACATTCATAAGAGTGGGTTAGATTTCAAAGTAGATTTCATTTAATCTGTTGATTGAAATGTAATTAAAGTGTTAAAAATGTCTTTTTCGTATACATAAAGTATCTTTCCAGGGCTTTGTTTCTCTAACACTTATATCGACACCACTCCGTGAAAATGGATTCACTGCCTCAGAACAGTTTAATTTAGCAGTGGAGTTAATCTTGAGTGGTTCTCTGTTACAGGAACTCGAGGAGGGGATCAGCAGCCACCAGCCGAGTTTTGCAGCACTAAACAGAACGGGGGATGGGATTATACAGAAACTCTCCCCGACAGATGGAAGCTTCTTGAAGGACAAGCTGGCAGGTTTAAACCAACGCTGGGGTGCAATCGCTGCAGAAGTGAAGGATCGGCGACCAAGGTGATTAAGCCGTGATAACTCAAGGGCACGGGGTGAGGGTATTTGGGCAGAACCTTTTGAGATACAAGATGATGAGTTCCAAGTTCTTTCTATCATTTGATACTAGGGGGAGGGTATGGCTACTCCAGTATTCTTGCCTGGAGAATTCCATGGACCAAGGATCCTGGTGGGCTATAGTCCTTGGGGTTGCAGAGTCAGACACGACTGAGTGACTAACATTTTCACTTTTTGCTCTCACATTACAAGAGTTTTGTTGGCGTTTAAGACTTCCACTGTCCACGTTCTGTATTTTTGTGTTTTTCTATGTTTAAAAGGCCCACCATAGTCTAACTTTTCTACTCAGATATGTCAAAAAATCTTCATTCCTCTTTTTTTCTCACTGTTTATTATGACACAGCGACTTTGTGACAGGAATTTGAAGTAGGTGGAGGGACACTCTGGAATTTCTGGCTGAAGAAGGGGGTTTCAGGGCAAGCTTCTCCCTCCCTCTCTTCCTGACAGGGTCTTTGGGTCTTGATGAGGAATCTGTCTCACTGAGGAATTCCTGGTGTCTAAGGGTGCCCTGTGTCTTTCTACGTCAGTGCTGTGTACATAATGCAGTTCCTCATCTATATGACATAGTAAATATAACTTATTATTGTGTTTTTATGTCAGATTATGTTGCATTGCCCCACATATTAATACTAGGGTGTCTTCTGGTTGCAAACATGTTTGATGACCAATGAATATAATACTCAACATTGCACATATTATTTCATGTATTACTTTACCCTTATTTGAAATTATGTTTGAGACATTCAGGATTTAATGGATGATTCCTATTTTGCTTAATACATTTCACCTTGAGAGGGTGAGTTAATGGTAGTTTTCTTTTAAAATCTCCAAGATATTTTTTTCTGATAATTTTAACTCTGTAGATGATATATTATTTTAGTGATAAACTATTGTTTTGTTCAAGGCCAATCTAATACTTTATCAAGTTCAGTATTATAGCGTAACATAAAATATTGAACTTTGAGTATTTGGCTTGTGGCTACTTTTTAAAGGTTTATTCTCTTTTATTGTAAAAATAATACATGCTTGTTGCAAAAAGAGCTTTTGCCTACTTTAGAAAAATTTTTTATTTGTTTATTTATTTAAAATTTTTGGTTGTGCTGGGTCTTTGTTGTTCCTTGGCCAACTTTTCTCTAGCTGCAGCAAGCAGGGGCTACTCTCTAGTCGTAATGTGCAGGCTTTTTATTGTGGTGGCTTCTCTTGTTGCGGAGCACAGGCTCTAAGGACACACGGGCTTCAGTATTTGTGACTCGTGGGCTTCAGAGTGAGAGCTCAGTATTTGTGGCACGTGTACTTAGCTGCTCCATGGCATGTGGGATCTTCCTGGGCAATGGATGGAACTCATGTTCCCTGCATTGGCAGGTGGATTCTTTACCGCTGGACCACCAGGGCAGACCTGGCAACTGTTTATAAGCTAACATCATCTTTTATTTCGTGTGGTTTGGTAAAAGTCAAGTCATAGTTTGTGTGTCTTGACTGAGAGGTTGCCATGTGGCAAAGACAGGATTTGACCTCATTTAATCCAACAACACAAGAGAAGACTCTACACATGGACATCACCAGATGGTCAACACTGAAATTAGATTGATTATATTCTTTGCAACCAAAGGTGGAGAAGATCTATACAGTCAGCCAAAATAAGACTGCAAGCTGACTATGGCTCAGATCATGAACTCCTCATTGCCAAATTCAGACTTAAATTGAAGAAAGTAGGGAAAACCACTAGACCATTCAGGTATGACCTAAATCAAGTTCCTTAAGATTATACAGTGGAAGTGAGAAATAGATTTAAGGGACTAGATCTGATAGAGTGCCTGAAGAACTATGGAATGAGGTTTGTGACATTGTACAGGAGACAGGGATTAAGACCATACCCATGGAAGAGAAATGCAAAAAAGCAAAATGGCTGTCTGGGGAGGCCTTATAAGTACTCGTGAAAAGAAGAGAAGTGAAAAGCAAAGGAGAAAAGGAAAGATATAAGCATCTGAATGCAGAGTTCCAAAGAATAGCAAGAAGAGATAAGAAAACCTTCCTTAGCGATCAATGCAAAGAAATAGAGGAAAACACCAGAATGGGAAAGACTAGAGATTTCTTCGAGAAAATTAGAGACACCAAGGGAACATTTCATGCAAAGATGGGCTCGATAAAGGAGAGAAATGGTATGGACCTAACAGAAGAAGAAGATATTAAGAAGAGGTAGCAAGAATACACAAAAGAACTGTACAAAAAAGATCTTCACGACCCAGATAATCACGATAGTGTGATCACTGACCTAGAGCCAGACATCCTGGAATGTGAAGTCAAGTGGGCCTTAGAAAGCATCACTACAAACAAAGCTAGTGGAGGTGATGAAATTCCAGTTGAGCTATTTCAAATCCTGAAAGATGATGCTGTGAAAGTGCTGCACTCAACATGCCAGCAAATGTGGAAAACTCAACAGTGGCCACAGGACTGGAAAAGGTCAGTTTTCATTCCAGTCCCAAAGAAAGGCAATGCCAAAGAATGCTCAAACTACTGCACAATTGCACTCATCTCACATGCTAGTAAAGTAATGCTCAAAATTCTCCAAGCCAGGCTTCAGCAATACGTGAACCGTGAACTTCCAGATGTTCAAGCTGGTTTTAGAAAAGGTAGAGGAACCAGAGATCAAATTGACAACATCTGCTGGACCATTGAAAAAGGAAGAGAGTTCCAGAAAAACATCTATTTCTGCTTTATCAACTATGCCAAAGCCTTTGTGTGGATCACAATAAACTGTGGAAAATTCTGAAAGAGATGGGAGTACCAGACCACCTGTCCTGCCTCTTGAGAAACCTATATGCAGGTCAGGAAGCAACAGTTAGAACTGGACATGGAACAACAGACTGGTTCCAGATAGGAAAAGGAGTACGTCAAGGCTGTATATTGTCACCCTGCTTATTTAACTTACATGCAGAGTACATCATGAGAAACACTGGGCTGGAAGAAGAACACGCTGGAATCAAGATTACTGGGAGAAATATCAGTAACCTCAGATATGCAGATGACACCACCCTTATGGCAGAAAGGGAAGAGGAACTAAACAGCCTCTTGATGAAAGTGAAGGAGGAGAGTGAAAAAGTTGGCTTAAAGCTCAACATTCAGAAAACTAAGATCATGGCATATGGTCCCATCAGTTCATGGCAAATAGATGGGGAAACAGTGGGAACAGTGACAGACTTTATTTTTTTGGGCTCCAAAATCACTGCAGATGGTGATTGCAGCCATGAAATTAAAAGATGCTTACTCCTTGGAAGGAAAGTTATGACCAACCTAGATAGCATATTCAAAAGCAGAGATATTACTTTGCCAACAAAGGTCCGTCTAGTTAAGGCTATGGTTTTTCCAGTGGTCATGTATGGATGTGAGACTGTGAAGAAAGCAGAGCACTGAAGAATTGATGCTTTTGAACCGTGGTGTTGGAGAAGACTCTTGAGAGTCCCTTGGACTGCAAGGAGATCCAACCAGTCCATTCTGAAGGAGATCAGCCCTGGGTGTTCTTTGGAAGGAATGATGCTAAAGCTGAAACCCCAATACTTTGGCCACCTCGTGCGAAGAGTTGACTCATTGGAAAAGACTCTGATGCTGGGAGGGACTGGGGGCAGGAGGAGAAGGGGAAGACAGAGGATGAGATGGCTGGATGGCATCACTGACTCGATGGATGTGAGTCTGGGTGAACTCTGAGAGTTGGTGATGGACAGGGAGGCCTGGCGTGCTGCGATTCATGGGGTCGCAAAGAGTGGGACACAACTGAGTGACTGAACTGAACTGAATCCTGACAACTACCCTGTGACGGGGCTATTTAGATCCGTTGTACAGCTTTGGAAACTGAGGCTCAGAGTGGAGAAGTGAAGTATTAATAACTGTCCAGGGTCTCATAGAAAGTTAGTGACAGTACTTAATCTCATGAGTACTGTGCATGTAAAAGGTGGGTAGACCTCAGAGCTCTCTGGCTAATTTTCCTCCTCTGCGAATGAGAACTGGGGTATCTTCTCAGAGGAGTATCATGAGGATTAAAGGAGACACTTTTTGTAGAAAGCTTATGCCCTATCTATTCATACTAAGCACTCAGAAGATCTAGTTCTGTTATTGTAAGCTATCCTATGACTTATTCTCCAAGGATGGTATTGCTGTTTTGCCAATGATTGATTCAATGATTTGATCAGTATTTATGAACTTTGTGTTTAGCACAGGGGATACAAGTATGACTTGAACTCAGAGGGACTATGGTGAAGAAAATGTTTAAAGGAAAAAGTAATCTGATGTGATTAAAGGGTACATCATTATTATAAGAAGATAGTGTGTTGTCATAGACTCAGGGGTGATGGGCTGTGGAATTCAGACATGCAGTGGAGGGATCCTGAAGCTGGTGTTGAACCATTTATAGCAATTTCCTATAAATTCTTCTTAGGGATGGTCTTGAAAGGAAAAGGTACAGAACAGGCAAGGTGGGAGGCATGAAATAGTGTGGCTGAGTAAAAAATCTGTCAAGGTTGGAAGGTGAGAAGGGCTCAGGGGACGAGGGGCAGAGTGGGGAGTCCCATAGGATTTTATGTGTCATGCTAATGAGTTGGCACTGCCAGGAGATCAAACCAGTCAATCCTAAAGGAAATCAGTCCTGAATATTCATTGGAAGGACTGATGCTGAAGTTGAAGCTCTAATACTTTGGCCACCTGATGTGAAGAACTGACTCCTTAGAAAAGACCCTAATGCTGGGAAAGATTGAAGGCAGGAGGAGAAGGGGACTACAGAAGATGAAATGGTTGGATGGCATCACCAACTTGATGGACATGAGTCTGAGCAAACTCTGGGAGTTGGTGATAGACAGGGAAGCCTGGCCTGCTGCAGTCTCAGTTCAGTTCAGTTCAGTTCAGTCACTCAGTCATGTCCGACTCTTTGCGACCCCATGAATTGCAGCACACCAGGCCTCCCTGTCCATCACCAACTCCCAGAGTTCTCTCAAACTCACATCCGTCGAGTCGGTGATGCCATCCAGCCATCTCATCCTCTGTCATTCCCTTCTCCTCCTGCCCCCAATCCCTCCCAGCATCAGGGTCTTTTCCAATGAGTCAACTCTTCTCATGAGGTGGCCAAAGTACTGGAGTTTCAGCTTTAGCATCATTCCTTCCAAAGAACACCCAGGGCTGATCTTTAGAATGGACTGGTTGGATCTCCTTGTAGTCCAAGGGACTCTCAAGAGTCTTCTCCAACATCACAGTTCAAAAGCATCAATTCTTCAGTACTCAGCTTTCTTCACAGTCCAACTCTCATATCCATACATGACTACTGGAAAAACCATAGCCTTGACTAGACAGACCTTTGTTGGCAAAGTAATGTCTCTGCTTTTGAATATCTATCTAGGTTGGTCATAACTTTCCTTCCAAGGAGTAAGCGTCTTTTAATTTCATGGCTGCAATCACCATCTGCAGTGATTTTGGAGCCCAGAAAAATAAAGTCTGACACTGTTTCCACTGTTTCCCCATCTATTTGCCATGAAGTGATGGGACCAGATGCCATGATCTTAGCTTTCTGAATGTTGAGCTTTAAGCCAACTTTTTCACTCTCCTCTTTCACTTTCATCAAGAGGCTGTTTAGTTCCTCTTCCCTTTCTGCCATAAGGGTGGTGTCATCTGCATATCTGAGGTTATTGATATTTCTCTCAGCAATCTTGATTCCAGCTTGTGCTTCTTCCAGCCCAACCTTTCTCATGATGTACTCTGCAGATAAGTTAAATAAGCAGGGTGACAACATACAGCCCTGACGTACTCCTTTTCTTATTTGGAACCAGTCTGTTGTTCCATGTCCAGTTCTAACTGTTGCTTCCTGACCTGTATACAGATTTCTCAAGAGGCAGATCAGGTGGTCTGGTCTTCTTAAGGAAAAAGATGTACTTGCTGGTATGGTATTAGCAATAACTGTAGAAATTTCCCTAATCAATTTCAAATGGATCTCTGTGGAATGTGATAATTATTGCTTCTTGGACTGACATGGTGAAGCTAAAAGAGGCTCGACTCATTTTTTTGAGAAGAGGAAAGAATAATGAATCTCTTCTCCAGCATCTTGTAACTAAAGCAGTATTTGTTTTCATAAATTCACATTTAACTTTAGGTTTGAATTTGTCTTAAATTGGGGCCACCTTGCAATTTTATGGGCTTATTATGTGTACTGTTATTACTCATTGAGAAATAGCACACAGCTCAATTTATTTTTGTATTGAGTGTCTGTTATTAAATATTTGCACAGTTCAGCAACTTGTGTTATTCCTTAATGAGTAATTGTTATCTACTGTTTGAACATGAATTTATAACTTGTTTTTACTTAGTGATAACATTTAAAATGTAGATTATATTTAGCTAGTTTGCAGATGAAAATTTTGTGTGACTCAAATATGTCTTATTGAAATTACTTGATAATGTTAGTTTTCGTCATAGATATATTTTCAAAATAATACATTAGTTGTGATTATGAAACCCTGGGAATTTAAATTGCTACTTTTTTTTAAAACACAAGGTCAATAGTAATATTTTAATTGTTTTTACAGTTGTTATTTAAAAACTCTTCGATACAGAGGGTGAATTACCTGTTTGGGTTCTGATAGTCTAAACAATTCATATATAGCTTTATTTATTTATTTAAATCTTGAAGCAGTGTTCTCTCATGATGAATACTTAAAAATGAAAACTTATGATCCTGTGGAGTTTAGTTTCTAAGTCGTGTCTGACACTTGCAACCTCTTAGCCTAGCCCCCTAGGCTCCTCTGTCCATGAGATTTTCCAGGCAAGCATACCAGAGTGGGTTGCCATTTCCTTCACCAGTGCCTCTTTCCAACCCAGTGATCGAACCCTGGTCTCCTGCATTGCAGGCAGATTCTTTACGAACTGAGCTACTGGGGAAAGATGTGATTCTGTAGTGATTATCATTAATTTTTTAAAATTAAAGGTTATTTACAATGTTGTGTTAGTTTCAGGTGTACCACAAAAGTGATTCAGTTATACATATACAAATATATCTATTCTTTTTAGATTCTTGTCTCTTATAGGTTATTACAAAATACTGAATATAGTTCCCTGTGCTACACAGTAGGTCCTTGTTGGTTGTCTATTTTATATATGGTAGTGTGTATATGTTCATCCCAAACACCTAATTTATTCCTCCCCCTTTCCCTTATTAGATTTTTAAACATTAAAATACTCTCCTTCAAATATCACTGACTCTCTATTAAATATATAAGATTTATTTAGCATTTTATCTATACGTATTGCATCATTGTGTTAGGTGTATTTGTGATTAAAAAGAAAAAATTATAGCCATAAAAATGTAAATTCTTATTAAGGATGACATAATGTAATTCATTTAAAAAAATTGCATTCTATTTTTAAGCCAGCAGCTAATAGCTGGAGCTATAGAAGTGATACCACCACCAAGTTCTAAATAGCTTTCAAACTCTTTCTTCAAGATACATAATCTTGTTTGTCAAATGAGTTCTAATCATACTCTCATCTTTTGACAGATGGTTTATATAATTATAAACGTTATTCTTATAACATTAAAAGATGTAATTAAGGCAGTTCCTTTTTTATATTCATATGACTATTTCCTTATGTCCTTTAAAACTTTGGCTTTGTTTTTTCTAAACCCTTTTTTGTAACTTGGTGCTATATTCAAATATAATACTTATTTTAATGAGCTCATCAAATTCCCGTTTTTCTTGTCTTTCCTAATATTTCTAAAAATTTCCCATTTTTGGTATCTTGCCTTGTTCTTGCTCTTTCTTTCCTATGAATAAAGTAGAGTAATAGTTGCCCCCTAATGTGAATGTCATATAATGATACCTTTCTATCTCCATGGAGTACTCAAAGAGAATTATGTATTTTTCCTTATTATTTTAGATAAAGACATTTTTCATGTTTTCTTTTTAAAGCCTCCATTATGCTGTACGGTGGTGTCTAGCTTTAAAAAGTCCTTTGTATTAAATTTCTACATAGTTTTTATGATGAAGAAAGACACCATTTTTTAGTTTCAATATTTTTTAATTTAATGAAGGAAGAAATCTTATTCTTATATTTGCATATAACCTTGCAAAATGTATACATTACTATTAATACTCATTTAAAAATATATGTTAAAATAATTGATACATATTAAGATAATTATTTTTTTGTGTGTGACATATTTAGTCAGAATATCCAATGCAGATATATAATGTTCTAGTTAATTTGTTAATTTTCTCAATATTTTTTAATAATTTGTCCTTTTAGGTTGAAAGGAGAAAGTAAGCAGGTGATGGACTATAGAAAAAGACTAGATGAGATTATCTGTTGGTTAACAAAGGCTGAGAATGTTGTACAAAAAAGATCAACCACTGAACTGGAAGAAAACCTGCAAGAATTAACAGTAAGTGATTTATTTGTCTCTATATTTGCTGATGCTTTTTTGATGCATGAACATTTACACTAAAAATAAGATATTGGATGACTAAATAAGAAAAGGGGAAGAAGCTTTGTATTTGTGGTAAGACTGGTGAACTTTAAAGAGGAATATACATATATACATTTTTTAATTTTAAAGAGCAACTGTTATTTCATCATTGCAGAGGCAAAGCTTCATTCATGTAAAAGTGATGTCATGTGGGTCTAAGTATTGGACCAAAGGATTTTAGAATATTTTAAACAGACATCAGCATTTTAGAATATAATAATTCTGTGAAGTATAGTTTTTTCCTTTTGGATTTAGAAGAGTATTAATTACTGATTACTATCTATAAAATGAGGAGAAGGCAATGGCAACCCACTCCAGTACTCTTGCCTGGAAAATCCCATGGACGGAGGAGCCTGGAAGGCTGCAGTCCATGGGGTCGCTGAGGGTCGGACACGACTGAGCGACTTCACTTTCACTTTTCACTTTCATGCATTGGAGAAGGAAATGGCAACCCACTCCAGTGTTCTTGCCTGGAGAAACCCAGGGATGGGGGAGCCTGGTGAACTGTCTATGGGGTTGCACAGAATCGGACACGACTGAAGTGACTTAGCAGCAGCAGCAGCAGCAGCAGCAGCAGCAGGATCTATAAAATGAGTTCTACAAGAAGACTCCAAGTGACTGGAGAGTTACTGCAGTTTATTATGGTCTTATTGTCACAGTTGTATTAATTAAAGTTTCTTTGTTGATCTGCAACCCGCAAGAATTGTTTAAAATTGTATAGGTATACAACATGTAAAAATACATAAAGGTATATAGGTATGTTATAATAATATACCCAAATTTCCATACATTTTTATATCCACAAACTTTATATTTTGTGTGTTAAGAATTAAAGTACTTGTAGAGCAATAAGCAAAATGTGCTCACATTTTTATTAAACAAAAGAAATTGTGTGCGAGTATAGATGCATACACATGTGTGCAATAAGGAATATCTAAAATGATACCCACTAATCTCATTAGAGATTTTGTCTAAAGGAATATGATTGAGGTATTTGGGGAAAGACAATGTTAATACTGATGAAAAATATATGGCAAGTGGTTATTAAGTTTTCATTTCAAAATCTGACAAATATATAATAAGTTTGTGTTTATTATAAAAATTTTAGTAGTTTCCTTGGAATATGCCTTTTGTAAACAATTTGGGGTCAGTCACAAGGGTTAGGACAGTATATTGGGATAGGTAGACATGCATGCATAAAATGCTTCCATTGTTTCTGGGGATTTTTGGCCTTTTGTTAGAATAAACACCATTTTTATTTTTTATCTAAGAACAGAATATTAAGTTGTCAAGATAAATATGATTTTATATGACCCTGTTAAGAGGTGCAGGTTGGGAGTAGTAATTCATGTTCACACAGTGCTTCCTGGAAGTGGGAGTTCATTCCCGAATTAGTTACAGTTTGTTAATATCAATTCAGGTTTCTTAGAAGTTTATTTTCCATTTAAGAAATTAAAGGTGCACATTTATAGGACTATTTCCCATAGAGATTTCTAACACAGTTCTTGATCTTTCGCTGGTATGACAACCTTTTAACCATACCTCTCTTCTGACTCCCTTAGGACTTAACCCAGGAGATGGATGTACAAGCTGAGAAACTCAAGTGGTTGAATAGAACTGAATTGGAAATGCTTTCAGATAAAAGTCTGAGTTTACATGAAAGAGAAAAAGTTTCAGAGAGCTTAAGAACTGTAAATTCGTCATGGAATAAGGTGTGCCTTAAGAATTACTGTGATACCTTTTTCATGTTTATTGATTTTGTTCTCAAAGAAGTGGGATTATACAACTGTTTTAAGTATACCCAAATATGGGCACATTTTACTAATGCTTACTAGTATTGATAATTATGTTTTTTTCATCTGTCATAGATGGAAGCTTATGTTCTCAAAGAATATTTATTTCACATGGGATTTTTTGGCATAGAAGATTTTATATGTTATATACTATATTGAATAATGAGTGTATATTAGAATTAGGCAATAAAATGCTAATAATTATGCTCTGAAAAATGAAAGCCTTAAAATAACTTTGTGATGTTGCATGTGACTTTTCATATATATAGATTTATTTTAAATGGTTTTATTCATTCAGCATGTATTTACTAGGTCCCATCACTTCATGGGAAATACGTGGGGAAACAGTGGAAACAGTGTCAGATTTTATTTTTGGGGGCTCCAAAATCACTGCAGATGGTGATTACAGCCATAAAATTAAAAGACGCTTACTCCTTGAAAGGAAAGTTATGACCAACCTAGATAGCATATTGAAAAGCAGAGACATTACTTTGCCAACAAAGGTTCGTCTAGTCAAGGCTATGGTTTTTCCTGTGGTAATGTATGGATGTGAGAGTTGGACTGTGAAGAAGGCTGAGTGCCGAAGAATTGATGCTTTTGAACTATGGTGTTGGAGAAGACTCAAGAGTCCCATGGACTGTAAAGAGATCCAACCAGGCCATCCTAAGGGACATCAGTCCTGGGTGTTCATTGAAAGGACTGATGTTGAGGCTGAAACTCCAATACTTTGGCTACTTCATGCGAAGAGTTGACTCATTGGAAAAGACCCTGATGCTGGGAGGGATTGGGGGCAGGAGGAGAAGGGGACGACAGAGGATGAGATGGCTGGATGGCATCACCAACTCAATGCACATGAGTTTGGGTGAACTCCAGGAGTTGGTGATGGATAGGAAGGCCTGACGTGCTGCGATTCATGGTGCTGCAAAGAGTCAGACGTGACTGAGTGACTGTACTGAACTGAACTGAAGTAGGTTGTAATGGTATGTGGCTACCAATATGATTAAGATAAAGTCTTTTTCTCATATCATTGCTTCTTTTGCATTTGAATCAGAGGTAAAGTAATAGGCTTCTATTTATTTTGGCTTGGGCGCATAGCATAATGGGGCTTCCCAGGTGGCACAGTGGTAAAGAATCCACCTGCCAATGCAGGAGATGCAAGAGACCCAGGTTTGATCCCTGGGTTGGGAAGATCCCCTGGAGTAGGAAAGGGCAACTCACTCCTGTTTTCTTACCTGGAAAAGCCCGCACACAGAGGAGCCTGGCTGACTACAGTTTGTGGTGTTGCAAAAAGTTGGACATGACTGAGCAGATGAGCACACACTCAGTAAGAAGTCTGTCTGGGACATTGAACAGATATGTTTCTGTCTTGTTTTGGACAGGACCCATATCAGTCATTTTTCTTCCTCTCCATCCTTTTAAAATGATAGCCATCCTTCTATATCTAATGATTTAGGTGCTTTATTGATCTAGCCTCTCTGCTTGAGAACTACTGCCTTTATGGGTCACTGTTACTGATGACTCACACAGCTGCATGTCTGGCCTTGACCTCTCTCTGCATTCAGACTTCATCACAGCTGCGTGCTGAGCATCTGTACTTTGATATCTATGATATCTAACAGGCATCTGATACTAACATACAAGACTGAGTACCTGACTCCACCTCCCTCTGGGGTCTTAGTTTACTTTTCCCACCTCAGTTACTGGTAATCACATCCTTATTATGGTTTATGCCAGAACTCTGGACTCAGTTTTATGACATGTGAATTTTATCTCAGTGAAAAGCAAACAAACAAATAAACCCTGGAGTCACCATCATCAGCTTCTCCTTCAAAATTGCTGTCTCGTTGATGGATGGTTTGAATGGAAGGCTACAGGAGTAGATACACAATAAGGCAAATGGAGCAGTTTTAACAAATGTCGATATTGAGTGGCACATGGGTATTCCCTGGGCAATTCTTTCATCTTTTCTTAGGTTTGCAAAATTTCATAAACTTGGCCGCTTCTCACGGCCTCCATGGCCACTAAGTTGTTTCCTGTGTGATCATCATTGCCGTCATCTCTTGTGTGATTCCTGCCATGGCCACTTCCTTGGCCTCCTGTTTGCCTCACTTTTCCCTTTGTCCGTCTCTTCTTAACAAAGCAACCAAAGTATTTGTTAAGAATCATTCAGGTCAAGTAAATCCCCTGAAAAAACCCCGCTAATAGTATTCCATCTCATTCAGAGTAATGGCCAAAGTCCTGACGGTGGCTTATGAGGCTGATCGTGTTCTGGCTTCCTGTTATCTCCCTGACTTCATCTGCTACGCTCTCTCCTTGCTGTTTTTCAGACATGTTGGCCCCGTGTCCAACATGCCAGACTCAGCTTGTGAATATTCAGGCGGAGCACATGTATTTATTTAACACAAAGGATGTCAGTGGGTATTGTGTAGAATAGGGCATGGTGGCCACTTTGGGAACACAATGTCAGACAGAGCTTCCTTTATCACAGGACTTCATGTAGATTCTACACTAATTATGTGAGTTATGGGAATCTAGGACCAAGCAAAAGCAAGGCTTATCATGTAGAGAATTTCAACAGACACATTTTAGGAAATACTAATCTGCATTTTTCATTCATTCATGCTTTTATTTGCTCAGTAGGATTTTACTGGGCTCTCATTTTATGCCAGGTACCATGTTAAGAACTGGAAATGTAGCCAAGAGTATGAAAATGCTCCTTAACCCAAAGAGCTCATTGTGGGTGAGACAGGTAGATAACCTCCTTGTTATAAAGGAGGTATCTGTGGGAATATAAAAGTGGAGAACCTCCCTAACTTTGGGTGGTAGCCATGGAAGGTTTTGTGGAGTTCATATCCAAGCTAATTTACTAAAGATGAATGAGTATTAGTCAGATGGAGGATTGGAGGGAAAGACATTGCAGGGAAAAGAAGCATAAATGACAGGAGCTAGAGGAGACAGAGAGTGAAGAAGATATCAGGGACACAGGTGATGGATCCACACTTGGACATATCTGAATATACAGTTGACAGGAAGAGTATGACTGAAGATCTGTTTTGGAAAGTCATCAGTCTCTTGAAACTCCATTTGATAAATGAAGCAATTAGAAACCAGGACCCAGGGAGAGAGGCCAGGATGAAGCATAGAATATCTATCACAGAGGTGGGGGTAAAATCACCATTGTAAAATACCAAGAGAATCAAGGGAGAGGGAGTGGCAGCATTAAATGTTGTACAGGAGCAGGCCAGCTAAGGACTGGATGACGTTCTTGCTATCAGTTGGGGGTCAGGGAAGACCGCAGTGGATAGTGAAAGTGGACACAGAAGCTTAGGCATTGAAGAGGGGCAGGAAAGCGGCAGCAAGAATCATTTAGAAGAACGCTTTCTTTTGAAAATATCATCATCCGTATTTATATACTATTCTTCTCTTTCTGTTTGGCCTGATGCTGTAGATATGCAGAGAAGTGCCTGGTGTGCTGAAGGAACGCTTCCAGGATCCCTGTTCCGTTGCTCAGATGAGAATTGCTGGTAAGATACAGTTTTTTCCTTCACAAAATTTTTTATAAACATAGCAGAATTTTATGATTATGAGCATTGTATGTGAATTAGGAAAACTTATTTAAAAACACAATGCAGTTATGACTTATCATTCTGCTTTCAATCATTTGAAAAGAGTATCGTCTCTAAACACAAGATGTATTTCACTGCCTAGTGTGTGCAAGGCACTTCCTCTCATAGGAATTAAGAGTTTTAGCCTTTCTTGAGGCCAGTGTGGAACCTGAGCTCCAAAAGAGCTTGCTGAAGGCGAGGGGAGAGGTAAGGTGGGGACGTTGGGGGAATAGTTTTCTAGGGACATGCAGCTTTTCAGCAAATCAATGGTAAGTCATTGTGTTGGCGTGTTCTGGAGATGTGTAACTAGGCGCTGATGATGACTGAAAACAAAAAGTTTGGATACCCCTGGGAGCAGGAGTCGGGGATTTGGAAGAGCTGTCCATCTCAGGGAGGCTGTTTGTGGACAAATGCTGATCACTTAGGCGAATGAAGAGTGTTTTCTCACTATTTATTTCCTTCTCTTTGCTGAGACTAGAGTGCAGGCTACTGCCCCATAGCCACTGTGACCTCTGCTAATTAATCACTGCTTTGCAAGCTCTCTAAACCACCTTGGCTGGCTCTCCTGCTGTTGAATCACCAGGCAGAACCTCAGATGTGATTAACTCTATCTGCTTCCTGTGTGCCATCTGCTGCCTCTCCCCTTCCTCCTCTGTCCTCCTGCTCTTCCTCCTGCTCCTTCTGCCCCTCCTCCTCCTCCTCTCTTCTCACTACTCCCGCCTTCTTTCTCCTGTTCCCCTTCTGGAGTCAGAAACTGATGAGTGACAAGACTTTTTTTTTTTCTTTTTTTGAGATTGGAGGCTTGTCCAGGGCCAAGTTTGTATTCAGTTTTTAATTGTATTTCCCAGTACCTTGTACAGGAGATACCTGGCATCTGATTGGTTTTGTCGCTCAAGATCCAAAACACTTGGATTAGCATTTGGGTCCTGCTGCTTTGTCACCTCAAGTTCAACTCCATAACCATAGGGAAAAGGCCTGATGCATTTTTCAAAAGCACATTAGGTTACTTTGGAAAATATCATCATCTGTATTCATATACTATTCTTCTCTTTCTGTTTGGCCTGATGCTGTAGATTTGCAGAGAAGTGCCAATGGCTTACATCATTATGTAACATCATGGCAAAGGAGTGGGGAAAATTTGAATGCATATTTAAAAGTACAAAAAACACAGCATTGTAAATCAACTATGCTCCAATAAAAATTTAAAAGTATATATCCAAACAATAAAAATAAAAAGTAAAGTACAAAAAGCTGCCAGCAAAACTATACCTTGCATTAGGTGAGCAGTTTATTCTTCATAAGATATTCCTCCCTGAAGTGTGAAACCTGAAGCTAATTCCAGTGTATTCCATGCCTCCTGTACAGTATTGTAATTCAGATTTTTATTATTCCTTTAAAAATTATATTAAAAAATAAAGTTAACTGTCTTAAAGTGAACAATTAAAGGACATTCCACAGTGTGGTGCAGCCACCACCTCTGTCTAGTTTGAAAATATTTCCATCACTCCAGAGTAAAAACTCTTACTCAACAGTTTGTCTCCCTTCCCTTCTAGCCCCAACCCATGGCAACCACAAATCTGTGTTCTGTCTCGATGGATTTATCTGCTCTGGATATTTCCTGTAAATGGGACCATACAGTGCTTCTTGCCCCTGTGTATTGTCTTTGAGGTCTATACATGCTAGCTTCTGGCTGACTGCACTCAGATGGGCACTCAGCACTGAAGAGCAACCCGCTGCACTTTCTTCTGAGTGCCCCTTGCTCATTTCTCTACTGATGACCTCATCTCATTTTTAAAAACTAAAGTACTGTTTATTCAATGAGGTCTTCTTTTTCCCATCACAGACTCCCTCCACCTACCTACCAGTATACCCACAAACTACATGCTTTCTTCCTATTCAGTGGAAGAGTCTCCATTTTGAAGACCATCTCCTCCTCCACTTGTGCTACGGATCACATCTTCTCTTGAGTTTAACTGATCCTCATTGTCTCCTCTCTACTGGATCATTCTCATTTACATACATCTCAATGCTTGTAGATCTAGTATCTCATTTAAACTGATGTATGGTATTTCATGGCATGGGTATACCTCAATCCTCAGAACTGTCTTCTCTAGCTTTGTTCACCAGTCCCATGACTTTAGACACTTTATAACTTTAGGTAATTTGGCCAATTCTTAGGCCAGTGCTCTTGGAGTCACCCTTGAATCTTTTCTAGGTTTCATATCCAATCCATTGCCACTTTTTTCCAGTTCCATGGCCCATCCCAACTACTTCCCTGGTCTTAAACTATTTATCTTTCATGTAGATTGTTGTAATATTCTAACTTACTGTTCAGATTCTATTCTTATCTTATCCCTCATCGATTATGCTGATAGCAGCCAAGCAATAGCTCTAGAAAACAAGTTTGATGTATTATTCCTTTGATTTCAGTCTTTTAATCACTTCCACCATACATAAGTGATTTCTGCTCCCTTACCATGGTCCAGAAGACCATGTATGATCTGTCTGCTGCCTATCTCTGTAATCCCATTTCTTACCACTTTTTCCTCTGTTCATTCTCCTTCAGACATACTGGTCTTCTCACTGTTTCTAATATGTCAAAAACATTTCCATTTATGGCCCTTGTGCTTGCTACTTCTTCTTTCTTTCTTATCCACATGTCCTTCCCTCAGTTATTACATGTTTCACATTCTCACTTCACTTAGTTCTCATATATTCCCTTTTTAGATGGGCCTTTCCTGACCTGAGCACCATAACTCAGTTACATCTTCTCTCCAAGATCCATCCTGTCTCTCTCCAGCTTCTTGCATTAGATTTACTGTATGCCATATATCCATCCCTAGTGGCTCAGATGGTGAAGAATCTTCCTACAATGAGGGAGACCCAGGTTTGATCCCTGGGTCGGGAAGATCCTCTGGAGAAGGGAATGACAACCCACTCCACTATTCTTGCCTGGGGAATTCCATGAACAGAGAAGCCTGGCAGACTACAGTCCATGGGAATGCAAAGAGTTGGACATGACTGAGCAACCAACATTTTCACTTTCATATATCCATCCACTCCCATCAGAATGCAACCCCCACGAGGTCAAGGCCTTTGTCTTGAAGTGAAGTGAAGTGAAGTGAAGTCGCTCAGTCATGTCCGACTCTTTGCGATCCTGTAGACTGCAGCCTACCATGCTCCTCTGTCCATGGGATTTTCCAGGCAAGAATACTGGAGTGGGTTGCCATTTCCTTCTCCAGAGGATCTTCCCGACCCAGGGATAGAACCCAGGTCTCCTGCATTGTAGGCAGATGCTTTGCCATCTGAGCCACCAGGGAAGTCTTACACATTCCCATACCTTAGCATCTAGTCAAGTGCCTTGCATATAGTAGGTTTTTAATAGATGTTGATGAAGCAATGGATGGATAATGTAGGTTGTTTTCAATTTTTTAAAACTACAAAAAGTAACAGTGAGGATCAGGCAGAATGATGGGTGAGTTATTCTCTAGGGTATATCATGGTGAATTACTGGGGTGACCATAGTGAATATTGGCAACTTTACTTCATTAACTGCAGTCTAGACTAGTTGTTCCAGATTACCTATCCACCTGCTGAATATGAACCTTTCCACTCATTGTTCTACATTGTTCTCAGCACTCCACCATTTTATCCCCAGAACTCCTGTATGCTTTTAAAAATTATTGATTACCCCCAAAGACCTTTTGTTTGTGTGTTATGTTTATCAGTGTTTACCTAATTAGAAAGTAAAACTGAGGAATTTCCAAGATTATTTGTTTATTAATTTGTTCAAAAGACAACAATAAAAATACATTCTGTCAACAAAATATTTTATAAGATATTAACATAAGAAACAGAAAAATCAGAAAAGTGACAGCATTACATTTTTGAAAATCTTTAAATTTCTGGCATAAGTGAAGAAACTTGAATTCTTGTATCCGCTTCTGCGTTTGCTCAGTTGTGATATCATATGTCTTGTAGCCTTGGGTAGAATGACACTTTACATTTGAGAAAGAGTGAGCAGGAAGAGGCAAATAACTTACGATGATGATGCTTATGGTGTAGGCATCCACATTGCTTGGAAGGATCTCTCAGGACCCAGAGATCCCCAGACGTCACATTTGGAACATGTGACCTGTGGAGATAGGGTGCTTGATTTTAATTTGTGTTTCCTCAGTTACCTGTGTGCTTGAGCCTTTAAAAAGTATGTTTACTGTCTTTCTTACTTCCTCTTCTGTGGGTTGTTGGTTGATGTCTTTTGAGTTTTAAAAAAATACTTAAGTTACTAATTCCTTGTCTGGAATGTGCATCGCAAATGATGAGTGAGTGAGTGAAAGTTGTTCAGTCGTGTCCAACTCTTTGTGACTCCTTGTGACCCCATGGACTATACAGTTCATGAAATTCTTCAGGCCAGAATACTGGAGTCGATAGCCTTTCCCTTCTCCAGGGGGATCTTTCCAACCCATGGATCGAACCCAGGTCTCCCGCATTGCAGGCAATTCTTTACCAGCTGAGCCACAAGGGAAGCCCAAGAATATTGGAGTGGGTAGACTATCCCTTCTCCAGCAGATCTTCCTGACCCAGGAACCAAACCAGGGTCTCCTGCATTGCAGGCAGATTCTTTACCAACTGAGCTATCAGGGAAGTCCTACCTCCTTTCTTAATCTGTGGCTTTTAAAATTTTTGTTTGTGGTACTAGTTTCAGAATTCTTAAACATTAGTGATCTATTAATAGCTTTCTTTTTTGTGATTTATTTTAGAGCTCCTTTAGTCCTCTGAAATCATAAAGATATTCTTCTATATTTTACAATGTTAGTTTTCACATTCAGGTCCTTCATTCGACAGAGAATTAGCTTTCCTAAGGTGCATATGAGATCAAAATCTGTCCTATTACCTTCCAACTGCAGCCATAGGTCACGACTTTTCCCAGCATCACTTATTGACCAGTGAATTCTTCTTCACTGATCTACAGTGTAGTCTCTGCCAAGGTCAGGTTTCTCTGCCACCTGTGCACTGTGGTTCTTCTCTTCTCATGGTCTATTTGAATGTTTGGATCTATGATACTCAAAGTTAATCATTCATTATTAGCTGAGAAATACAACTAAATATCTGGTAAGGCATAACCCTCTATCCAAAAAAAATTGTTTTGACTGTTCTTGACCCTTTTCTTTCCAAATTAATTTTAAAATCAGAGTTCGAATATATAATTTTGTCAAGTTACAAACCTGTTGGGGTTTTTCTAAACATTTCCAATTTTTAAGGAAAAAGACTTGGCAATTAGTAGTAAATACATTAAATGTTTTCATATTTTTTACTCCAGTGATTCTGTTTTGGGGATTATCTACTAAGATGGCAATCAGAAATGTAAAGATACAAAATTATAAAGAAATGTAAAGATACAAAAAGATACATCTTACAAGTTCTTATTTTTCTAGTTTCGTTGCTTTGTTTTTGCAAGTTGTTTTATTTTTTTAAAAATTCAACAAATATTTATTGGGCATCTACTGTGTACCAGGTATAGTTCTAACTGTTAGGGATTCATCAGTAAATACACATAAATGAATGAAATACGTGGTATGTTAGAAGAGAAACAGATGTTTAAGAGACTGTGCCACTGAGTTGGCTCTGGAACATGTGAAGAAATCAGGTGTGCTGAGAGAATATTGAGATTTTAAAAAGAGTGGCATAAGACCTCATTTAGAAGATGACAAGTAAGCAAAGACTAACAGAAAAATCACTTTTGTTGAATTTCTTTAATATTCCTTAATATTAAGAGTTTTCTATGTTCTCTGACTTTCAGTGTTGTGATAGGAATTTGAAAGTATCCTTGATAGATATAACTGTACCTGTGTTAAGTTCTGTTGATAATAGCTTACCTGAAAACTGACAAGTGTTAAACACCTAGGTATAAAAAGTTTGTGTTAAAGCTTTCAGAATAATGATTTTTAAGCTCTTTTTGTTCTTTCGAAAAACAAAGAGTTAAAAGTATTACTAACCACTCTATAATGCTGTTAATTAAATTTATTGATGGGAGGGATCCTGATTTATCAAGCTTTTCTCTGAACTTGGAATATTATATCTAAACATTTATATATGGCTAATCAGCCCCTACATATGGACAGAAGAAAAGCAACGTAATCACATACACAGTTTAGGTCAAAACTTGACTATTTAGGGAAGGAAAGGGTTAATCTAGATTATCTGAATGGACTTTGATAGATGACCAGAAAATATCTTAATTTTCAGGTCCCTTAGAGCCATGAATGGAAGCTAAAGATTTTAATGTATTTACTGATTTCTTTTGATTGGTAGTGATTCTATGGAGTGTTGTGTTGAGAAGGTACATTTTAAGTCATTGAGAAAAATTGTAATTGTTAGAAATGTCTGCGATGCAAAGAAAGAGGACAAAGAGACAGCCCTTGTGCCAAGTATTCATCAGCTTTGACCTACATTGGCAGAGTTAGCTTATGTGCCACATCAAATCTGTGGGCCCAGCATGTCAAGGTTTTGCAAAAGCAAAACCAAGGGCTTGTGCTTTCTGTGCTTGTAAAATCTGTACTGAAAATCAGTGAGCAGGAATGGACTGAGTCAATAATCTAAAAGCTTCAATCACAGAGAAGAAAGACGACAGTCTCTGTCTTTAAGTGTGTGGCATAAGTCTAAGTGGAAAATATATCAGGTGGACAGCCTAAAATGACATTCTTATCTTAGAACCTGTGAAGATCAAGAAAGGCAACTAAAAACAGGAACAGTCAGGACCTGTGCGTTAAGTGAACTGAGTGGGATTCTGCCAGCAGGTGTCTCCTAGTCATGGTGCCACTTTTCGTGAGACGCTTACATCCTCCACCCTTCTTTGTTGCCTGTGAGAGGCTGTGCTCAGCATCTGGCACTAATAGAAACATTAGAATTGCAAAGTCTTTTTTAGCTTATTATGACGAACTTTGAGTTTTATACCCTATTACTTTGCATCTTCAAACCTAGTTTTTTTCCCCCCAGTTTTATTGAGAAATAACTGACATATATCACTTTATAAGTTTGAGGTGTATAGCATGATGGTCTGATTTACATGTATTGTGAAGTGATTATCACAAATGGATCATCTTCTCATATACACATAATTAACAAAAGAAAAGAGAAAAACATTTTCTTCTTATGATGAGACCTCATAGGATTTACTGTCTTACCTTTTCTGTATCTCATTGCAGGGTTAACTGTAGCCTCCATGTTGTACGTTACACCCCTAGTGTTTATCTTGTAACTGGAAGTTTGTACCTTTTGACCACCTTTTCTTATTTCTCCTCCCCCTTTCCATTCACTTCTCTTAACCACAAGTCTGATTGATCTCTTTTCCTATGAATTTTTTTTTTCTTGTTTGGATACCACATATAAGAGAGATCATACAGTACTTGTCTTTCTCTAGCTGACTTAGTGGCAACCCACTCCAGTACTCTTGCCTGGAAAATCCCATGGACAGAGGAGCCTGGTAGGCTGCAGTCCATGGGGTCGCTAAGAGTTGGACACAACAGAGCGACTTCACTTTCACATCTCACTTCCATGCATTGGAGAAGGAAATGGCAACCCACTCCAGTATTCTTGCCTGGAGAATCCCAGGGATGGGGGAGCCTGGGGGGCTGCCATCTATGGGGTTGCACAGAGTCAGACACGACTGAAGCAACTTAGCAGCAGCAGCTGACTTAGTTTACTTAGCATAATACCTTCAAGGTCCATCCATGTTATCTTAAATGATAGGATTTTTCTCATTTTTTAATATCTGAGTTATGTGTATACATATATATTTCAATATTAACCCTTTAGCAGAGATATGGTTTGCAATTATTCTTTGCTGTTCTATGTATGTTGTCTTTTCACTTTGTTGTGTTGATGGTTTCTTTTGCTGTGTAGAAGCTTTTTAGTTTGATGGTAGTTCCACTTGTTCAGTTATATTCTTCAGGTGTTATATTCAAAGAGTCAATACCATGACCTCTGTCAAGGAGCTTTATTCAAAGAATACCGTGACCTGTATCAAGGAGCTTTATCTCCTGTGTTTTCTTCTAGGAGTTTCATAGTTTCAGGTTTTACATTTAAGTCTTTAATCTATTTTGAGTTAGTTTTTGCAAGTGGTATAAGACATAGGCCCAAATTTACTCTTTTACATGTGAATGTCCAATTATCTTAGCATTATGTATTGAAAAGACTGTCTTTTCTCCATTGTATATTCTTGGCTCCCTTGTCAAATATTAGTTGACTGTATCTGCAAATCTTTTTTAAAGTAAAAGTTCAAGAGGAGTCTTAAGTATCCAGCTGTAAGAAAAGGGGTAACTAAAAGTTAGTGACTGTAAATAAAGATTATTACCTAGGTTTATTAAGAATTACTAATACTCATGTTATAAAGTTAAGTAAAAAAAGGACAGAAAATTACAGATAAATTGGCTTTATAGTTAAAGCAAAAACATCTTGATAAAATAAAATAACACTCCTAACTTTTTCATGATTGATGTATTTAAAAAAATTTTCTCTTGATGTCAGTCTTAGTTACTGTTAGTTGCTTTTGAATTATTGCTGCCCTCAAATAGGCTGTGTGCATCTAAGTCGCTTCAGTCATGCCCGACTCTGTGCGACCTATGGACCGTAGTCTGCCAGGCTCCTCTGTCCATGGGATTCTCCAGGCAAGAATACGGGACTGGGTTGCCATGCCCTCCTCCAGGGTATCTTCCCAACTCAGGTATTGAAGCTGCTTTTTTTTTTTTTGTCTCCTGCATTGGCAGCTGGGTTCTTTACCATTAGTGCCACCTGGGAAGCCCCAGATACGGTGAGACTGTCTTTAATTAGCTTTATTGCAACCATAAGCCTTGTAGCTACTTTAGGAAATAATATTGCCATTTCATTATTAAACAAGAAAAAACGAGGGAGGGTATGTATGTGTACTTATGGCTGATTCTTGATGTATGACAGAACCAATGCAACACTGTAAAGCAATTATCCTCCAATTAAAATAAAAAAACCCTCTTTCAATCATTTTACTTAAACTAAAATTTACATAAATACACATATGCATACATCTCCATTATATAACCAATATCAGATTATCCTGCTGTGTTATTAACACTTTGCTTCATGTTTAATTTCAGCTCATCCCAGTGTCCAAAAGGTGGTGCTAGCATCATCTGCATCAGATATTCCTGTCCCATCTCCTCGTGCTTCAGAAATTTCAGTTCCTGCGGATCTGGATAAGACGATAACAGAACTAGCCGACTGGCTGGTATTGATCGACCAGATGCTGAAGTCCAACATTGTCACTGTCGGGGATGTAGAAGAGATCAATAAGACAATTTCGCGAATGAAAGTAGGTACCTAGTGTAAAGGTTTGTCATGGAAACACCACAGCACAGGAGTAGACAAGATCTGTATGGATCGCTTTTGTTTATCTTAAACTCTGCGAGAATGAGCTTTAAAAAAAAAATTTTTTTTAAAGTGTTTCTTGTCCATTTAATCTGCCGTGTTTTCATCCCACTGAATTCTTAACTCACATAAATTATTTAAGCAGCACTTCCTTAGGAACAGGAAGGCCACTGAAAGAAGCCAGGATGCTTTCAACCAAATATGCCATCATCTGTCCGACTTGCTTGACGAGTTGCACGTCCACTGTGAGGTGTCAGAGTGACGTTCTTCAACAAAGGATGACCTCTGGGCAGGGACTCTGGATACGTCACATCCAACGCTGCTGCCTTAATGAACCCAGTCTGAAGGGCTTTCACCAGGGTGTCTTGATCAACTAGTAGGCCTCTGCCGATGTTGATAAGGATGATGGTGGGCTTCATTAACCTCAGTTCCCGCCTCCTGATCATGCCCTGGGTCTGGGGCATCAGGCTCACAGCCAACATTACAAAGTTCAACCGCTGAAGCAGGTCACCCAGCCTCTCACAGTACATGGCCCCAACAGCTTTCTTCTCCTCTAATTTTCAGTACTCTTCTGTTAATAAACTGCTTTTGGGGCTTCCCTGGTGGCTCAGATGGTAAAGCGTCTGCCTGCAATGTCGGAGACCCGGGTTCGATCCCCGGGTTGGGAAGATCCCCCTGGAGAAGGAAATGGCAACCCACTCCAGTACTCTTGCCTGGAAAATTCCATGGACTGAGGAGCCTGGTAAGCTACAGTCCATGGGGTTGCAAAGAGTCGGATATGACTGAGCGACTTCACTTCACTTTCACAAGGAGAGCAACTGTGCTTGCATCTGGAAAGCAGGACCTCCAGAATGATTAATTAGGGGGACTCTGTGGGAGTGAACGGCGATGAGCCCTTCCTCAGCGAAGTTATTGCCTCCGTCCACTCGTAGGTCCCGATGGCACCGCACAAGCTTGGGTGCCAATGCACTAAATGGAGAGGCAATAGGTCTGAAGCAGCCCGGTCCTACCAGGTCGCCTCCAAGACGCTCACGACGTGGACCACCCAGCTGCCTCCGGCCACTCAGAGTGGAGTCCACGTCCCTCTTAAAAAATTCTTGATCTGTCAGCCACGCTGGCTAGCTCTGATGAAGAAAGCTTTTCTTGCTTTTGTGTTGTTTTGGTTAAGAATGTGAGCTGTAGACTCTGTTTTTACAAGCTAAAACTGACGTCCTAAATCTGGCTGTATCAGTATAAATGTAAACTGGTGTTAATTTAGTCCCTAATGTCATATAGGCATTTGTTGAAGTGCCTTTTCAACCTATATTTCATAATGAGCTTATTTAATTGTTGACATCATCAGTGAGACTCTCCTGACTATAATTTTATTTCTATACATATGCCATTTGATATCAATTTTAAAGTTCTTTCTCCATATTCAGTGTATTTTTGGTCTTGGGCTATATGTTGTGTAGGGATGCTGAAATGAATATATCAGATAGAAACTAAGAATGAACTATGAAAAATAATAAAATAATAGCAGCTATTACTAACTCTTACTAAGTGCTTAGTGTGTGCTCGGTGTCTTTCTAAGTATTTAACGTGTATTATCTCATTCACTTTAACAATCTTGTGAAGTAGGTACCAGTTTTATTCCCATATTGAAGATATATGTGAGAGGCACAGTCTAAAAAAAGCCACTGAGCAGGTACAGGCCACGTGGTAGAGCAGCCAGGATGAAGAAGGGGTTACATTCACAGTGAAGGAATGCAGACTATGTGGAATTTTGATGCTTAGAGACAAAATAAATGACATTCCTGGTATAGTGACCAGGGTGAATATAGATTTGAGGTGGGGAGCATGAGGGATGGCTCAACAGTTGTACAGTAAGGAGGTGTAGTGGGAAGTCAATGAAGTCAGACCAAGTCCACCTTCCGAAGGAGCTTGTGGACTAAGCAAAGCTCTTTGGACTTTTAGTCTGTAAGCAATCGGTAAGCATCTTTTCTTCCCATTTTCTTTTTAAAACTGTGGCTGGAGACTGATCATAACAATGCTCTGCTTGAGTAAGAAGACTGGGAATAGTGCACGAGATGCTTAAAACAAGGAGAAAAGCCCTTTCTGAGTGGCTGAGATGATGTCATTGCAATTAGCGGAAATAAGGAACAGAAGAAATGGAATGTGAATAAGGGTTTGATTGATTTAGTTTCAGATACGTTGTGTTGAAAGGTCCTTATGCCACTTACAAGGAAATGATCAGCATTCATTGAACTGTCTCTGTGTGATTCAGGATTAGAGGTTGTGAATAAAGCCATTTAGAAATAATACTTGACACTATAGGAATAATTGAAATCTGAAAAGTTAGGGAATTCACAGAGGAAGAGCTGTGGATTCTCTTTGGAAGTTGTATATTTTAATCTTTATGGCTATGTGTGAGTTCTATACTTAAAACACACCATTTTCTTAATATTGGTAACTTTTCCCTCCTAAGAAACTCAAACTTTCTCAAGCAGCAGTCTTTTCTGTCTGTGCTGTGCTGTGCTTAATCACTCAGTTGTGTCCGACTCTTTGTGTTTAGGGTTATTTAATTTGCAGTTCTTCTAGTTCGAGTTTTTCTACCCCCTCATCTCCACCCTGTAGGTGCCATTAGTTTATGTTCATTTCCGTTGTAGGACAGATGTGCAGAGCATCAGTTGCAGAAATCACTGCTAATGTTTTTGTTTTTTGGTTGCACTCTTTGTTGCAGGGCATGGGTTTCTCTAGTTGTGACTCACAGGCTCAGTAGCTGTGGTCTGCAGGCTTAGTTGCTCCAAGGCATGTGGGATCTTAGTTCCTAGAGCAGTGACTGAACCTGAATCCCTTGCACTGGGAGGTGGATTCTTAACCAGAGACCACCAGGGAAGTCCCCTTGCTAATGTTTTGAACATACTTTTTAGATTTCAAAGGGATTTTCTTCATTTAATCTTCTCAGACTTGATATAGCTGAACTGCAGGTGTTTTTATTATTTCTTTTTGTGGAAACAAGAGAGGTAAAGTACCTTGCCTGGTGATCCAGATAATAAGTGGGAGAGCCAAGATTCGAACCTGGGGCCTCTGACCCCAGATCCTGCACTTTTCTCCTCTATAGCACTGACGGCTCACTGCTCCTTTCAGGAGGAAAACAACAGCTTGGATGGCAGCACACCAGTTATGCTTTGTTAGTGTTTTTTTCGTACAGCTTATTAACCTGTCTTAATGATCATTTTGTCTTGACAGATCACAAAGGCTGACTTAGAACAGCGCCATCCTCAGCTCGATTATGTCTTTACATTGGCGCAGAATCTGAAAAATAAAGCTTCCAGTTCAGATGTGAGAACAGCAATCACTGAAAAATGTAAGATTTAAAAAATAAAAGTATACATCATCATTCATTTTCCTTGAAAATGATAACATGCACATTTTTGAAGATTATTCAGCTAGAAATTACTATTACTTGATAATTTGATATTTGATAATCTCTATTAATGAAATAGCTTTCCCTTGTTTTTTTTTATTTTTTGTGAAGATTTTCATAATTCCTTTATGAATCCCTTAAACTATGAACAGCGTTAGTTTTTAAGTAATTAGTAATACATTGAAGGTTTGTTTGTTTGTTTTTTCATTTAGGTTAGAATTTCTTTTAAAGAAACCAAAGAGACAAAAGTTAGAGAAACCCATAGGAATGCAAATCCATTCTCCTATTATATTCACTGAAACCAAATCTTACCATGTCTTTTAACTCCTCTTCTCAGAATTCATTCCAAAAATATGTGTTGAGTAGCTACTATATACCTGTGTATCTGGCTCTAATTTGAGAATACTTTAGTTAAATACAACATGGAACAAAAATTAAATACAACTCAGCAGCAACAAAGTTCCCTGTTTGGAATTGGCTTTCTGGCCTACAGGCATCTGTTAAATCTGTATGACATACAGAACAGTCAGGATTCTTAAGAATGTCATGTAGGGACAATCACTGTGTGTTTGCATCACCCGCTTCCTCTCTGTAGCCCTCAGCACTGTCTGTAGCTGTTCTGAACGATGTCTGTTCTTTATAACGTCCTGACATTTCCTAGTCTTCTTACCTTTATTCACATTATGTTTTCTTCTTCTTGGCCTTCTCTCCCCGGGTGAAATTCTACTCAGCAGATAAAATGTCACCCACTCTGCAAAGTCTTTCTCACCCTCTTTAAGTCCCTGGTGAACTGTATTTTCTATCTTTAGTTCCTGCTATGGTCTTTCCCCCCTATAATTTCATTGTCGATCTCACTATTAATTCTCTCTCCCTTCTGTAAGTTGTGAATATTCACCTCTTTGGCCCCAAGATTTCCAACACTGCTCACAACCAATTAGGAACTTAATAAATATTTATGGCATAATATGAACTGGAAGGTAGTTTATTACCTTGCCTAATATTTCTCAAGGAAAGTCAACTGTTCCCCCTATTAAACATGTTTTGATTTCAACATGAATGTGGCACCAGCAAAATTATTATAAGAGATGAGTTAGCAGAGAACTTTTAGTATCTCACAATGTTGGTTTGTTTTTGCTAAGTGAGCCATTTTATTTCTTTTTAAGTTAATTGATAGATGTGTGGGTGTGTTCAGTTATGTCTGACTCTTTACCACCCCATGGACTGTAGCCCGCCAGGCTGTTCTGTCCAAGGGATTCTCCAGGCAGCAAGGGTTGCCATTTGCTCCTCCAGGGAATCTTCCTGACCCATGGATTGACCCCAGTAGGAGGGTTCTTTACTGCTAGTGCCACCTGGGAAGTCCCTTCTTTTTCGTAACTCCCTCTTAAAAGTAGAAGAGAAAAGAAAGTAGGAGAGAGAAAAGGAGAAGAGAAGGGGACCAAAAAGAAAATCAAAGAAAGAAAAATAAGAAGAAAGAGTAAAAAAAAAGAGAGAGGAAAAGAGTTAATATGGATTTTTTATAATAGAAACTGTTGATACATAGAACTTGAATCTCATTTACTTGTAGTGCTTCTCTTAAATATATAAAAACACTTCCTTTTAGAGAGGTTTCATGCTACAGAAAAACAAATGTGAAAAGAACTCTTAAATAGTTTGTTTTCTCTTAAAATCAATGCTACCTCAGAGCATTTCCTTAGAGGATGACAAGTGACTGTTTCTCTGGTCATGAAAGTATATCATAAAGTACTGTCAAAAGTACTGTAATCTCCCTTTTTCAGACCAGGTTCTGTAAATATAAACTGGGTAAGAATTAATTTTTAAATAATTTTTTGTTTATCTGTTTAAAATAGTAAATATCTTTATTATGAGATATTTTAATGTGATCAGAATAGAGTTTAATTCAACATTTTTTCCTTCAAGGATGATTTCAGAAATGTATCAGTAATATAGTATGGCAGACATAATAAAATTCCTTTAAAATGTATGTACCATTTGGCTACCTTTCTCTTTTCCATATTTGACCTTATTTATGATGAATTTGGTGTCATGTATTTTTTCCTTTTCCTAATGGCTGCTTTCTGGGATCTTTTTTTTTTTTTTTAATGTAATGCCTCCTCCAGTGGAAAAGGTCAAGAACCAGTGGGATAACACCCAGCACGGTGTGGAGTTAAGACGGCAGCAGCTGGAGGACATGATTATTGATAGTCTCCAGTGGGATGACCACAGGGAGGAGACTGAAGAGCTCATGAGAAAGTATGAGGCTCGCCTCTATATTCTTCAACAGGCTCGAAGGGATCCACTTGTCAAACAGATTTCTGATAGTCAAGTAAGTAAGGCTCATTAGTTACTTTCTGGCATTACCAATCTGTGGGATATGCTTTTTTAGTCTATTGTTAGCCATAATTTTTAGGACCCTTGTCATAAAGTTTTCCCAAGTGCTTAGAATGTACATTGAAATTTATGTAAAGAATTTGACCAGGAAGGTTGTTTTGGAAAATTTCCAGAGTAATAATGAGTAGAAATGTACTTGCATCCCAGAATTACAGCTCACTGATTCTTTGCAGATGGAACACACCCATGAACCAACATCTAGAAAGAAAACACCTTCAGAATCCCAGGAATCCTCCTTTTGCTTCCTTCTGTATTTACGTTGAAGGTCATTTTTATTTATGAAATCTCCCAAAATGTTCATGAGGGCTAAAGTAGTGAACAAGGGCTTCTCCAGTGACACTAGTGGTAAAGAACCCTCCTTCCAATGCAGGAGACTTAAGAGATGTGGGTTTGATCCCTGGATCAGGAAGATCCCCTGGAGGAGTTCATGGCAGCCCACTCCAGTGTTCATGCCTGGGGAATTCCATGGACGGAAGAGCCTGGCAGGCTACAGTCCAGAGGGTCACAAAGAGTCAGACGTGACTGAAGAGACTTAGCAGACATGTAGTGAACAAATCAAATATTAAGTTTAGTTTCTTTTAATACCTTTGTAACCAAACTGTTTTATCAGTATCATCAGAGCAAGTACCTTTTTTATGATTAGTTTGATTATAGAGTTGATGATATTGAATACTTATGGTACTTCAAAGTGCTGCATTAAATCTCTCTACAATCATAGAAAATATTCTTGAATTGGAGGTTATGGTTGTTAGGTTATATTGTGGTATAACATTGATTTGCCCTTCAGATAGCCTAGATGAAGGTGTATGCTTGTGAAGGATATAATATAGAATATATGGGGAGCAGAATCTGAAACAGGACAGCATGTTTTTATTCTTCAGACCTGTAGACTTTCCATGATTGCTATTTAAAAATCAAGTGCGCCAGGTATCCTGGTTTTCTGGATCATTCTCTATCTATCTCTATGCTATCTGCTATGCTATCACTATCGTTCTCTGTGTTATCTGCTGATTTGTTTTAACCAAATGACTAAAAAAATAATAATCAGCAAAGCCCTTGGACTCTTAACCAGAGGAATACAATTGAAAGCGATATCAGTGTTTCAATTATTATATTCAGAATATTATTTTCTTATTAGCAACATTAGCATGAAAAGGGAAAAAGATATGACACTGAAAGATGAACTCCCCAGTTTGGTAGGTGCCCAATATGCTACAGGAGAAGAGTGGAGAAACAACTCCAGAAACAATGAAGTGATGGAGTCAAAGCGAAAACAGTGCCCAATTATGCATGTGACTGGTGATGGAGGTAAAGTTCTGTAAAGAACCATATTGCATAGGAACCTAGAATGTTAGGTCCATGAATCAAGGTAAACTGGAAGTGGTGAAAAAGGAGATAGCAACAGTGAACATTGACATTTTAGGAATCAGTGAACTAAAGTGGACTGGAATGGGTGAATTTAATTCAGATGATAGTTATATCTATTACTGTGGGCAAGAATCCCTTAGAAAAAATGGAGTAGCCATCATAGTCAACAAGAGTCTGAAATGTAGTGCTTGGGTGCAATCTAAAAAACGATAGAATGATCTCTGTTCGTTTCCAAAGCAAACCATGCAATATCACAGTAATCCACGTCTGTGCCCCAACCAGTACTGCTGAAGAAGTGAAGTTAACAGTTCTATGAAGACCTACAAGAACTTCTAGAATTAACATCCAAAAAAGATGTCCTTTTCATCATAGGGGACTGGAATGCAAAAGTAGAAAGTCAAGAGATAGCCTTATGATCCAGCAATCCCACTGCTGGGCATACACACTGAGGAAACCAGAAGGGAAAGAGACACGTGTACCCCAATGTTCATCGCAGCACTGTTTATAACAGCCAGGACATGGAAGCAACCTAGATGTCCATCAGCAGATGAATGGATAAGAAAGCTGTGGTACATATACACAATGGAGTATTACTCAGCCATTAAAAAGAATACATTTGAATCAGTTCTAATGAGGTGGATGAAACTGGAGCCTATCATACAGAGTGAAGTAAGCCAGAAGGAAAAACACCAATACAGTATACTAACGCATATATATGGAATTTAGAAAGATGGTAACAATAACCCGGTGTACGAGACAGCAAAAGAGACACTGATGTATAGAACAGTCTTATGGACTCTGTGGGAGAGGGAGAGGGTGGGAAGATTTGGGAGAATGACATTGAAACATGTAAAATATCATGTAAGAAACGAGTTGCCAGTCCAGGTTCGATGCACGATACTGGATGCTTGGGGCTAGTGCACTGGGACGACCCAGAGGGATGGTATGGGGAGGGAGGAGGGAGGAGGGTTCAGGATGGAGAACACATGTATATCTGTGGCGGATTCATTTTGATATTTGGCAAAACTAATACAATTATGTAAAGTTTAAAAATAAAATAAAATTAAAAAAAAAAAATAAAGGTAAAAAAAAAAAGAGAGAGAGAGATACCTGCAATAACAGGCAAGTTTAGCCTTGGAGTACAAAACAAAGTAGGCCACAGGCTAATAGTTTTGCAAGAGAATGCACTGGTCATAGCAAACACCCTCTTCCAACAACACAAGAGAAGACTCTACACATGGACATCATCAGATGGTTGACACCTAAATCAGATTGATTATATGCTTTGCAGCCAAAGATGGAGAAGCTCTGTACAGTCAGAAAAACAAGACTGAGAGTTGTCTATGGATCAGATCATGAACTCCTTATTGCCAAATTCAGACTTAAATTGAAGAAAGTAGGGAAAACCACTAGACCATTCAGGTATGACCTAAATCAAATCTCTTAAGATTAAACAGTGAAAGTGACAAACAGATTCAAGGGATTAGATCTCATTGACAGAATGCCTGAAGAACTATGGACAGAGGTTTGTGAAATTGTATAGGAGACAAAGATCAAGACCATCCCTAAGAAAAAGAAATGCAAAAAGGCCAAATGGCTATCGGAGGAGGTCTTACAAATAGCTGAGAAAAGAAGAGAAGTGAAAGGCAAAGGAGAAAAGGAAAGATATATCCATCTGAATGCAGAGTTCCAAAGAATAGCAAGGAGAGATAAGAAAGCCTTCCTCAGCGAACAATGCAAAGAAATAGAGGAAAGCAATAGAATGGGTAAGACTGGAGATCTCTTCAAGAGAATTAGAGATACCAAGGGAATATTTCATGCAAAGATGGGCTCGATAAAGGACAGATATGGTATGGATCTAACGGAAGCAGAAGATACTAATAAGAGGTGGCAAGAATACACAGAAGAACTGTACAAAAAAGATCTTCATGACCCAGATAAGCACGATGGTGTGGTCACTGACCTAGAGCCAGACATCCTGGAATGTGAAGTCAAGTGGTCCTTAGGAAGCATCACTACGAACAAAACTAGTGGAGGTGATGGAATTCCAGTTGCGCTATTTCAAATCCTGGAAGATGATGCTGTGAAAGGGCTGCACTTAATATGCCAGCAAATGTGGAAAGCTCAGCAGTGGCCACAGGACTAGAAAAGGTCAGTTTCCATTTCAATCCCAAAGAAAGGCAATGCCAAAGAATGCTCAAACTACTGCACAGTTGCACTCATCTCACACGCTAGTAAAGTAATGCTCAAAATTCTCCAAGCCAGGCTTCAGCAATACGTGAACTGTGAACTTCCAGATGTTCAAGTTGGATATAGATAAGGCAGAGGAGCCAGAGATCAAATTGCCAACATTCATTCGATCATTGAAAAAGTAAGAGAGTTCCAGAAAAACATCTACTTCTGCTTTATTGACTATGTCAAAGCCTTTGACTGTGTGGATCACATTAAACTGTGGAAAGTTCTGAAAGAGATGGGAATACCAGACCCTTTACCTGCCTCCTGAGACATCTGTATTCAGGTCAAGAAGCAACAGTTAGAACTGGAGGTGTAGCAACAGACTGGTTCCAAATCAGGAAAAGAATACATCGAGGCTGTGCACTGTCATCCTGCTTATTTAACTAATTTACAGAGTACATCATGAGAAATGCCCGGCTGGATGAAGCACAAGCGGGAATCAAGATTGCTGGGAGAGATATCAATAACCTCAGATATGCAGATGACACCACCCTTATGGCATAAAGCAAAGAAGAACTAAAGAGCCTCTTGATGAAAGTGAAAGAGGAGAGTGAAAAAGCTGTCTTAAAACTCAGCATTCAAAAAATGAAGATCATGGTATCCAGTCCCATCACTTCATTGCAAATAGATGGGAAACAATGGAGACAGTGAGAGATTTTATTTTTGGGGGCTCCAAAATCACTGCAGACAGTGACTTCAGCCATGAAATTAAAAGATGCTTCCTCTTTGGGAGAAAAGCTATGACCAACCTAGATAGCATATTAAAAAGCGGAGACATTACTTTGTCAACAAAGGTCCATCTAGTCAAAGCTATGGTTTTTCCAGTAGTCATGTATGGATGTGAGAGTTGGACCATAAAGAAAGCTGAGCACCTAAGAATTGATGCTTTTGAACTGGGTGTTGGAGAAGACTCTTGAGAGTCCCTTGAACTGCAAGGAAATCATACCAATCAATTGCAAAGGAAATCAGTCCTGATTGTTCATTGGAAGAACTGATGCTGAAGCTGAAACTCCAATACTTGGGCCACCTGATGTGAAAAACTGACTCCTTGGAAAAGACCCTGATGCTGGGAACGATTGAAGGCAGGAGGAGAAAGGGACGACAGAGGATGAGATGGTTGGATGGCATCACTGACTCGATGGACATGAGTTTGAGCAAGCTCTGGGACTTGGTGATGGATAGGGAAGCCTCACATGCTGTAGTTCATGAGATTACACAGAGTCAGACATGAGTGAGTGACTGAACTGAATTAGCAGCATGGTTCTGTTCTTCTGGTACTCTAGGGTGGGTTTTTCTGCTAGTTGCTACAAAAATTATGAGAACATTCATTTGTCATTTCGGTTTCATAGGGAGTATCTTGATGCAGGCAGAGAAGGCAATGGCACCCCACTCCAGTACTCTTGCCTGGCAAATCCCATGGACGGAGGAGCCTGATAGGCTGCAGTCCATGGGGTCGCTAGGAGTTGGACACGACTGAGGGGCTTCACTTTCACTTTTCACTTTCATGCATTGGAGAAGGAAATGGCAACCCACTCCAGTATTGTTGCCTGGAGGATCCCAGGGACGGGGGAGCCTGGTGGGCTGCCGTCTATGGGGTTGCACAGAGTCGGACACAACTGATGCGACTTAGCAGCAGCAGCAGCATCTTGATGCAAGGGCTCTCAGGGGGAAAAAATGTATCATAAAGCCAGTGCCTATGGACACACAGCATCAATATAATTTATTCAGGCACTCTCAGTAACCCTTGCTTCACTACTGAATTCACCCAACAGTTAACTTTGTAAGCAGGCATAGTGATCCAGGGGCAAGAAGATTTCCATATTGTCGACCTTTCTGCATCTCCAAGTGCATATAGAGGAACTAACTCTATAGTAAATTCATTCCTATGAGATGTGTATTCCTCTTACAATCAGATGCATAGCATTTGTAATGAACAAAGCAAATGGTTCGAGGAATTAAAATATATCAAAGAGGAAAAGATAATAATCTTTTAACACTATCTGCTATGTACTTGCTATGTACTTGATCACTTTTCACTTCCAGAATTATTTTTGTTTGAGCTTACATGCAAGAGTTTGTCTTATAATGTGTTCCTTTCTTTTGATATCTGTGTCTGAAACATATTAAAACCTATTGAAAAGACGAAGTGTTTTGGTCATATTTGTAACTGAGTGGTCCAGTCTTAATGATTACATCTGAAATTACACCTTAGATGCTGCTTCAAGAACTGGCTGCTGGAGATGGTGTTGTAATGGCATTCGATAATGTCCTGCAGAAATTGCTGGAAGAATATGGCAGTGATGACACAAGAAATGTGAAAGAAACCACGGAGTACTTAAAAACATCATGGATCAATCTAAAACAAAGGTATTGCTGAGGCCTTGACAGGTGTATGTGTGAAAATTGTCAAGTTGAGAATTTGATTGCTTTGGCCTTCTCATGGAAGCATGTAGAAGATGTCCCTACTAGATGCATATTTTATTATTTTTTTAAAAAATATTATGCTGTACCAAGTTAGTATTATCACACTTAATATAGTGTGATACGTTAGCTAATTGAATTTCTGCCATGGAGTATTTCCTTGAGTAAGTCTAAACCTTGACAGTGATCATTTTATGAGTTCTGATTTTCTTATGCCTCTCAGCATTGCCTAGAGTACATTTGGTGGTACTCTGATGGTAAGGAACACTTTGGTATTATGGCACCTCAGGGTAACATTATCCCTAATAGTGAAACATGTGCTGTGTGGCCAGGTTATCCTCATTTGAGGCTGAGAATACATGGATCCACACTAGACTCCTGAAATATACTAAGTGTATATTGGGCTCCAACTCATTTATTATCTTTTCTTTCCGTTACTCTGTCTTGTCAGTATGTTTGGAGCAGTCTAAAATAGCATGTATTTATAAGAGAAATTTTTCAGTCACTTGAACATCTAGAATTTGAGGCAGCGTTAACAGTGGTTAGCATCTCTTTAAGGCTGCATGTTTATATTCATCTTCAGTAAAAGAAAGTGTGTACTTCCTGCATAGTACTGGGAATACCTGTGTCGAAATGAAATTATGGCTTCACACACATCTTATATATTCAGATGCAAATGCCTGAAAGCTAATTTGATATCAAAACCACATTTATTTTGCAGTGAATAAAATAGAACACTTTATTATACATATTACTGGTAATGAATTATAGCCAAATGTTTAGTAACAGTTTGATCTGGATGTATTTTGTACATTTTTAAAATGTCATTTTTAGTTAGAATCTATATTGTAAATTTTGGGAAACTCAAAGAAAATTATGAGGCAGTTCATGAACATGAATATGTTGCTCTGTCTCCCTTGGATTCTGGAGAAAATAAAAACAAGTGTAGGAAATACAAAACTCTGAAGTGGTTAAAGCAGAATATAGTTGCAATATTGATCTTTCTAGCATTTTAGAACAACTGCTTTTCTTTTGTTGTGACAGATAATTTGGGCATAGTAAGGATTCTAAAACTAAGGTGGGAAAGAAGGGGAATTAAAAGCATCTTTAAAGTACAAACTTACATTCTGGGGATGTAATGTAAAGCATGGTAATTATGGTTAACAGTACTGTATGTGTACTTGAAAGTTACTAAGTCTTAAAAGTTCCCATCACAAGAAAAATCTATAACCATGTGTGGCCATGAATGTTAACTAAACCTGCTATGCAAATCATTTTGCAATATATACATGTATCAGATCATGGTAAGCGAATATAGTTGCATACGTCAATTGTATCTCAGATAGAAACCCCAAACATAACACTGAAAGAGATCATCCTTAAGCCTACTTCGCCTGTGTTTCCAAATATTCCATCTGTAAGAATTATGACTTTGTTTATATTGTAAACAATACCGGAAAAATTGATCACTTTGGAATGTGTGGCCTGCTTTATTTAGCAACTCCAGTTCTTTTTTTTTGCTTTTACTTTGTAAATATTTTAAGACAGCCTACAGCAGTAGTTAGATTAGATGGAAGAGGCAATTAAAAATGAATTATATTCCAAGGTGATCTTTCATTTATCAAAGCTGAGACGACCACAGTGTTCCAGTTTCATAGTAGTTAACAAGTCATTCTCTTTATTTTCTTTCTGCATTTCGGGGGGAAATAAATAAACATGTTAATATTTAGATATGATTTAGATATATGATTATCTATAAAGCAGAGAAAATACAACAAAATTGTGGCTCACAGAATCCCAGCATGAATAACAGCTCTAGTGCTAGGATTTTCTCTTTTAAACAGAATGATATTTACAATTTTTAGCTGTTTAATTGGAGATGTCTCTAGAATATAGAAATCTTTCCTTGCCTTCTTAAGTATAGTACGTGAACCTATATTAAACATTTTTTGAATCTTGGCATTATTGTTATGAAGATAGAATTAAGGAACTGTAAAAGCTGTACGTGACCTTATAGTTCACTTAAACTGGTGTTTCTTAACCTTTTTGTCATTATAGTGATAGTGAAGTCGCTCAGTCGTGTCCGACTCTTTGCGACCCCATGGACAGTAGCCAACCAAGCTCCTCTGTCCATGGAATTTTCCAGGCAAGAATACTGGAGTGGGTTGCCATTTCCTTCTCCAGGAGATCTTCCTGACCCAGGGATCGAACCCAGGGCTCCCACACTGTAGGCAGATGCTTTACCGTCTGAGCCACCAGGGAAGGCCATCATCCCCCTAAAAGAACATTTTCAGTTTCCTGCTCCCAGGACATTGTAATAGTGTGATCTGTCTTGGTACTTTATAGTTATATGATTTCTTCCTAAAAAGAGTCAGTTTTTCTCACTCCCTTTACCACCTCACCCCACCAAAAAACCATTTCTCTCTTCCATTGAGAATACTTGGTTTCCTGTAATGCTCTTAGGCTCAGAGAAGGTAAATGACATGTTCAAAGGCACAGAGCAGAGCCAAGATGACATTTTTCTAAACTGAATTGTGACACTGCTCTCCATGTTCTGAAGAATTGGTAGCAAATTTATTCAGGTTGCTATGCTCTGTGAGATTCTGTGCTTTGTTTTTCGTGTATAAATTTTGTTGGGCATCTCCTCATGGTCAGGCTCTGTGCTAAGCTCTTCCCTTGTATTATTTTATGCTCACAACAACCACAAGAGATAGGCAGAATTTTCATCAATGTTGTCAATGAATAAACTGAAGCAGAGAGAAGTTAAGCAAGACCTAAGATCACACAGCTCATATGGACAGAGCTGAGCCTGGAATCCAAATCTTTTTGCCTATGCTGTCAGGCTCTTACCTTCCTTTAAAGTAGTTTTATTTTTCTTCTTTGTTATCAGAACTTTAAGCTGTTGCTGATGACGGCTCTGTGTACCCATCTCTTGGATCTTTGGCATTCCAGTTACTGGTTCTTATCTATGTTGAGTTTAGAAACCTGATCTGATTAAAGATACGGGAGCATCTGCTATGAATAAATGTAACTCTCTTCCAGAACGTGGCCATTGTGCCTGTTGTAGTGGCCGTGGAACAGCCTTATACTGTGGTTTTTCCCTTATTGTCCAGCCGTATTCTGAATGTACATCATTGTCAGCCAGATTCTGGAGGGGTGAAAGGTTGTTAGATTGCCATGGAACACTGTTATTGCGGCATAATGTGTGAAGTTTAATATCAGCTTTCAAAGGAAATGTTTTGTCTGAATTGCAGTTTGACTAAGTAATTTGGCCATTCACAGTTACAGGTCCACAGTCCCTTATCTGTCATACCAAAATCCAATAGGCTCTGATAACTGAATGCTTTGAATTGACATGAGGCTATTTATTATAGTCTTTATTTATCCTGCTTAGTGCAAATAACTTTGTTCCTAGCTGCAGAAATATTAATGTGTTTGCTACTTCAGACTGTAGTTGGGGTTAATATGCCATTTAGATACATTCATAATGGTTTCCTAATGTACAAAAAATTTCTTAGTTCTTAAACATAGCTGGCTCTCAATATTTTGGATTCTGTAACCAACAGGTCTGTGTCTAACATTTTAAACTAATTGAAATACCTTGTGCTTACTTGTGTCCAACTCTTTGTGACCCCATGGACTGTATCCTGCCAGGGTCCTCTGCCCGTGGAATTTCCCAGGCAAGAATACTGGAGTGGGTTGCCACTTCCTACTCTAGGGGATCTTTCCTACTCAGGGATCTGGCCTGTGTCTCCTGCATTGGCAGGTGGATTCTTTACCACTTAGGGCCACCTGGGAAGCCTAGGACATATCTTGACTACCATTCTTTTCACCAGTGAATTTTTTTTCTTACATTTCTTAATGCCCATTAACAAATTCTATAGCGCACATTGAGATAATGATAGTTGAAAGTTACTAACAGTAACTTTTGGAGTGTAGTTGCCTCAGTTGGATCTGAAATGTTATTTTAACCCTGGAGTGCATATATTCATGTATATGTGTATGTATATACACATACACAGATACTTGCACACATACATGTGCACACAATTATTTATCCTGAAATATTGTGAGGGAAATGAGACAGTATAACTTTATGTTATAAAGAATAAATGATCCTATAGATCATTAATTACTGGATATTTTTCTCTTTGTCTTCATTCCCTGGAAGCCAGCTTTTGCTGCCTACTTTAAGGCATTTCTTGGTTTGTGTAGGCAGGACAAAAAGCACACCGGCTATGGTATATAATAGTCCTTGATTGACATCACTACTTTATTCACTTATTTGTGTGAACTTTCACCAAGTTATTTCAGTTTACTGAGTTTCAGTTACTTGCTTCTTGTTGTTGTTCGTTGTTCTAGTCACTAAATTATATCTGACTCTTTGTGTCCGCATGGACTGTAGCCCGCCAGCCTGCTCTGTTCATGGGATTTTTCCATGCAAGAATACTGGAGTGGGTTCCTCCTCCAGGGACTCTTCCCAGCTCAGATATCAAACCCGCATCTCCTGCATTGGCATGTAGATTCTTTACCACTGAGTCCACGAAGGAAGCCCTGACTTGTACAGAACATAATATCTAATGAGTGAGACTATTGTGAAGATCAAAAATTATGTATAAAAGTTCCCTGTACATGGTACATGCTCAACAAAAGATTACCCCAAATTATTATCATCTGCTCTGTTATACTGTGTCTTCCTTGTAAATCCATTGGCCTTCAGTCTGTTTGACAGTACTGTCTGTGGTTAAATGAGCGGAAGGCTGAGTCATCCTCAGTTGTTTGTCTATAGTCATTTTGAATAGTCTCTGCTTTAATTAGTGACAAAATATTTGATGATCTGATTTACTGAGTACAGTATAGATTTTCTAAATGTTTATTAACAGATGGAACTTTTAGAAAATGCAGCTTTCTTGGTTGGAGTCCTTGTCTGTTCAGTCTGCTATAACAAACACTACGGATTGGGTGGCTTATAAACTACAGAAATGGAAGTCTGAGATCAGGGTGCCAGCGTGGTTGGGTGGGGACCCTCCTCTGGACAGACTTCCTGTTCCCCCATGTGGCAGGAGGGAGAAGAGTACTCTCTCAGGCTTCTTTTATAAGACCATTAATCTCATTCACGGTGGCTCTGCCCTCATGACCTAATTGTCTCTCAAAGCCCTCAGTTCAGTTCAGTTCAGTTGCTCAGTCATGTCTGACTCTTTGCGACCCCATGGACTGTAGCCTTTCAGGTTCCTCTATCCATTGGGATTCTCCAGGCAAGGATACTGGAGTGGTCTCCTCCAGGGGATCTTCCCATCCCAGGAATGGAACCCAGGTCTCCCTCATTGCAGGTGGATTCTTTACTGTCTGAGCCACCGGGGAAGTCCAGCAGTGTAGCAAAGAGAATATTTAAAGAAAGAATGGAGAGAAGAAAATGTTTCTAGCAAGGAATGATCCATTGTGTTTCATTAAACTGAGAAATCCAAAAAGATGACGTAACACTATTCCTGGAATTCCACATCTTGGAGATTCTTGTTAGTTTGAAAAGTACAATTTCAAGGAGTGATGCAGTAGAAGCTAGAGAGTTAGGTGAAGTTGAGGAAGTAGAAACAATTTGTGGGACCATCTATAGTGAAGTTTGTTGTTAAGAGGGATAGAGAGATTAGGTACTACCTGGAAGGCAATGAAGGGTAGAGAGAACTGAGTAACTTTTCTTTAAAATGGAGAAAAATAAAGCATGTGAATGTGCTCATGGGGTTGATCTAGTACAGTTATGATTCAAGACTGAGGAGAGAAAGGAAGAGGAAAGAGGTCCTTCTGTTGATAAGAAGGCGAGATCTGTAGAATTGAGTTTGGTAAGAGCTGGGATGCTTTTTCCATTATGACAGAAAGGCAGTGAGAAGATGAATGCAGATGTCCATGGCCTGGAGCTTTAGTGGTGGGAAGTTGAAAGATTCTTAGTGCAATGACGTCTGCTTTCTTTATGATCCATGAGGCATCCTCTTAGTGAGGTTGGAGGTGGGACTGGGAGAAGTTTGAAGAAAGAGGATCATTTGTAAAATCAGTCTAGGTGGATGGGACAGATAGCTTCCCAAGGGAACTTCAGTGCTGGGCAGTGCTGGGTCCCTATTTGTGATCTCTAATACATGTAAAGGGAAGATAGTCCTGTTGTAGTGCTCTTTAGCAATGTGTATCTACTTGGAGGTAAGTCAAAAGAATACAGATGAAACACAGAGAGGGAGTGGGGGAGAGGAAGGTATTTGTAAGGGAGTGGAGACTGGGACCTTCTAGTCTATAATGGTGTCTATCATGTCCCTTTCCCTGCGGGGTGAAGTCCCTCACTGGAGCCTGTGGCTTGTTAAGCAGATCTTGAGTTCAATTTCAGACTCTACTTCATTGCTGAGGCAGCGAGCAGTGTCTATGTGCCATTTCCATGGACATGGAGGTTAGCATATGAACACAGTGGAGAATGTCTTCTGCTTTGAAGGAGTGAGATTTTGTCTGGAAGACAGGAGAACAATGGCTTGGAAAGCAACCATGCGAAGGAGGCAGACCCTCATGTGAATGCTTTACCCCAGGCATATAAGGTTCCAGAGAAAAAAGAGAAAGCTTTTTAAAAGTTCAGATAAATTCATGGCCTTACGGAAACCATTTTCAGTTGACAAGGTGAAGGGATTAATCTGAGGAGTCTGCCAGTAGTAGGATAGGTTTCCAGGTTTAATGGAAGAAGGGTTTTGAGGGTAGATTGGGGAAGGTGTGGAGTAGTGTTGAGGTATGGTTCAGTATTGGCTGGCCAATGAAGATCAAATATTTTGTAGTGACTTAGTGAAATTAAATTCTTAGCAGCCAAAGATGGACAAGCTCTATACAGTCAGCAAAAACAAGCCCGGTAGCTGACTGTGGCTCAGATCATGAACTCCTTATTGCCAAATTCAGACTTAAATTGAAGAAAGTATGGAAAACCACTAGACCATTCAGGTATGACCTAAATCAAATTCCTTATGATTATACAGTGGAAGCGAGAAATAGATTTAAGGGACTAGATCTGATAGACAGAGTGCCTAATGAACTATGGACTGAGGTTTGTGACACTGTACAGGAGACAGGGATCAAGACCATCCCCATGGAAAAGAAATGCAAAAAAGCAAAATGGCTGTCTGGGGAGGCCTTACAAATAGCTGTGAAAAGAAGAGAAGCAAAAAGCAAAGGAGAAAAGGAAAGATATAAGCATCTGAATGTAGAGTTCCAAAGAATAGCAAGGAGAGATAAGAAAGCCTTCCTCAGCAATCAGTGCCAAGAAATAGAGGAAAACAACAGAATGGGAAAGACTAGAGATCTCTTCAAGAAAATTAGAGATACCAAGGGAACATTTCATGCAAAGATGGGCTCGATAAAGGACAGAAATGGTATGGACTTAACAGAAGCAGAAGATATTAAGAAGAGGTAGCAAGAATACACAGAAGAACTGTACAAAAACGATTTTCACGACCCAGATAATCACGATGGTGTGATCACTCACCTAGAGCCAGACATCCTGGAATGTGAAGTCAAGTGGGCCTTAGGAAGCATCACTATAAACAAAGCTAGTGGAGGTGATGGAATTCCAGTTGAGCTATTTCAAATCCTGAAAGGTGATGCTGTGAAAGTGCTGCACTCAATATGCGAACAAATGTGGAAAACTCAGCAGTGGCCACAGGACTGGAAAAGGTCAGTTTTCATTCCAGTCCCAAAGAAAGGCAATGCCAAAGAATGCTTAAAATACTGCACAATTGCACGCATCTCACATGCTAGTAAAGTAATGCTCAAAATTCTCCAAGCCAGGCTTCAGCAATACGTAAACTGTGAACTTCCAAATGTTCAAGCTGGTTTTGGAAAAGGCGGAGGAATCAGAGATCAAATTGCCAACATCCGTTGGATCATGGAAAAAGCAAGAGAGTGCCAGAAAAACATCTATTTCTGCTTTATTGACTATGCCAAAGCCTTTGATTGTGTGGATCACAATAAACTGTGGAAAATTCTGAAAGAGATGGGAATACCAGACCACCTGACCTGCCTCTTGAGAAATTTGTATTTAAGTCAGGAAGCAACAGTTAGAACTGGACATGGAACAACAGACTGGTTCCAAATAGGAAAAGGAGTATGTCAAGGCTGTATATTGTCACCCTGTTTATTTAACTTCTATGCAGAGTACATCATGAGAAACGCTGGGCTGGAAGAAGCACATGCTGGAATCAACATTGCCGGGAGAAGTATCAATAACCTCAGATATGCAGATGACACCACCTTTATGGCAGAGTGAAGAGGAACCAAAAAGCCTCTTGATGAAAGTGAAAGTGGAGAGTGAAAAAGTGGGCTTAAAGCTCAACATTTAGAAAGCTAAGATCATGGCATCTGGTCCCATCACTTCATGGGAAATAGATGGGGAAACAGTGGAAACAGTGTCAGACTTTATTTTTCTGGGCTCCAAAATCACTACAGATGGTGACTGCAGCCATGAAATTCAAAGACGCTTACTCCTTGGAAGGAAAGTTATGACCAACCTAGATAGCATATTCAAAAGCAGAGACATTACTTTGTCAACAAAGGTCTGTCTACTCAAGGCTGTGGTTTTTCCATTGGTCACATATGGATGTGAGAGTTGGACTGTGAAGAAGGCTGAGCGCCGAAGAATTGATGCTTTTGAACTGTGGTGTTGGAGAAGACTCTTGAGAGTCCCTTGGACTGCAAGGAGATCCAATCAGTCCATCCTAAAGGAGATCAGGCCTGGGTGTTCATTGGAAGGACTGATTTTGAAGCTGAAACTCCAATACTTTGGCCACCTCATGCAAAGAGTTGACTCATTAGAGAAGACCCTGATGCTGGGAGGGATTGGGGGCAGGAGGAGAAGGGGACGACAGAGGATGAGATGGCTGGATGGCATCACCGACTCGATGGACATGAGTTTGGGTAAACTCCGGGAGTTGGTGATGGACAGGGAGGCCTGGCGTGCTGCGATTCATGGGGTCACAAAGAGTTGGACACTACTGAGCGACTGAACTGAATTGACTTAGTGCAAAGGGAAATAGGATGTGGTGTTCTGAATCCTTTGGAGAAGGCAATGGCAACCCACTGCAGTACTCTTTCCTGGAAAATCCCATGGACGGAGGAGGCTGGTGGGCTGCAGTCCATGGGGTCGTGAAGAGTTGGACATTACTGAAGCGACTTAGCAGCAGCAGCAGCAGTGCTGAATCCTCACAGGGAAATAGTTCTGTCTTGAATATTTATGCAGTGGGAATGGGGAACTTCTCTTAAGCTTCCAAGTGATGTGGCATTGGAATCTTAGAACAATGTCCTTAAATTCAGTGGAGTGAATTTTTAAGTGTTTGATGAGAACCCAATATTTAGGTAACAAAGATTGGTCACAAAATGCCATAGAGGGTTGGGAATGTCTCCAGTGACTAATTCATCATCAAATCCACTGCATTTCCTCACTGCATTAAAGCGTGCTTTTAATATATTTCCTAGTTAAATGATATTGTATACACCAAAGGACAAATTACCTTGTAAAGGTACTCATTGGAAAGCTTAAGGAATTGTTTCATTGCAAGTTTTATACATGCCACTCAAACTACTGATGCTACTACTTTCCACTGTAGAAGAGAAAAATGTATTTAAATCTCATGTGACTGTAAAGGTCGCCTTTAAAGTATACCAAAATTTAGCAAGACACATTTCTAGATTTGCTAAGACATTCTTTTCCATTGAAGTCTTTAAAAAAACAAAAGATTCACCTATTTACCTTCAGACATTCTTTAGACTAATGATAAGCACGTGCATATTAAACAATATTATATCTTATAGATTAAAAAATGAGGTATTATTTAACATTTAAAATCACATTTTAAAAAAGTCAGTTATGTGGGTGACCATGTTTTGTAATGCTGCAAAATGACTGTAAGCTCTTTTGTAGCATATCAGCTAGTTGCTTGTATAACAGACTTTTCTTTAAAAAATAAGCATTTGCATTTTAAAAATCCCAGTTCCTTTTAATATGAACCTTTATAAATTGGTCACCCATGCATTCCATAAATCTTTTATGGTAAGTTATTATACTTTTGTTCTGTACCATTTCTTCCTCTAAAGAATTCTATAATCTGTTAGTTCTGTGTGAACAAAACCTTTTTATTTCTGCTAAAATTATCCTTCTAAACATCAAAACTTGTGTATTTTAGATTTTCAGCCTATCTTTATGCTTTATGATTTGTGGATTTTGAAAGATTAAAAAAAAAAACAAACTTCTGTATCTTTATCTAGTAGCCACAATTTCCTGAACTTAAAACTATTTCCGATTCATTGCCAGTGTTCCTTCTGCTATACCCTCTCATTTACATTTCTCAGAACTTCCTCCAGCTCTGTTCTGATCTTTCTTGAGATGTAGCAACCAGGAGTGCCAGATAGGAGCTCTGCATTGAGAATCGTGGCCTAGTGTAAATTCAGTGCTGGATGTGAGGACTGAATCTTGCACGTTAGTGCTTCCTGACCTCTTTGCTGTCTGCACCACATATCCATTCCCATCAGTAACATTTTATTTACATGCAGTGATTCTTCATGAAGCTGAATTTGAGACTAGGGATGGAGTGAGAATGGATAAACTCTTGCAGTGGGTTTTATAATCTCTGGTGGCCTCTGCAGTTTTCAAAGGACCCCTAGAGATTCTGATTCTGACATGAGCCCTTTACTCAACTAGCCCAAGCTCCATAGAAAATTGGAGATTGAGTGGTTTACCCCAAAGCATATATCTAGTAAATAGCAGAGGTGGTAAAATTAGGTGGTTTCCTTCTGAGAACAGTGTACAAATGGTAGTAAAAGTAACTTAGCCTATGTCCTGTAGTGTGCATACAGACTCCTGGGCCTCTAATTTTAGTGACTTTTTTTGCCTTATGGTATTATGATAAATGATGTGAAATTCCTTGAAAATAAGTAAAAGATTCTTGTAGTATTTTGTAGTGTCCAGTGTAACTTTTCTAGACATTTTAAAAAAAGAATGAAATGAGTGATGTGGAGAACTGATACCTTTGAGCTATGCTCTGTTAGAAATATCATATGAACTTATATTAGTTTCAAAAATAAGACTATAATATAAATACTGTGATTGTGATTTTAAAATGTGTATTTATTATAATAACATGAAGATAATTTGGACTTCTGTACACAGAATTTAGTTTTCTGTGTATTCACTATTTTTAGTAGTTGGTTATGATCATGGTAAGAAAATATGACACCAGATATTTGTGAATTTAAAAAATCCCCCAGGACATTTATTATTAAAGTACACATTTGCATCCTATAAATAAAATTAATTTCCTAGTATTTCACCAAATTAGGGAAAATCTTTTAAGCCACTGTATTTGTGGTGATTTGTTGTTACAGTAGCAATGACCTGCTAATAGCCAGCATTAAAGAAACTGTGGGAATGAGATACCATAGGTTTGGAAGGTGTCTGTACCCGGTTCTGAAAGGGAAGTAGAAATTAACCAGGCGGAAAGGGAAAAGTCAGTGGGAGGAGGGAGGAGTAAAGAAGGATATTTAAAGTAAAAAATAAAGCTCTAAATGTGAAATAGCAACCACTTTGAGGGTTAGTCATTGGTTCATTTTTGTAGGTAGATAAAGCATGAGGCTTGGAGTGATTAAATAATCTTAGGAGAAGTAAGCAAGGCTCAGACCGTGGAAAACCTAGGTGCCAAGTGGACTTTATGATGAAAATTATGTGGGAGGAGGTGGGCACTGCCCTAGCTTTTACAGCTAGTTAGTGGTGGAGCCATATCTGCCTTGATTCAAAACCTGTATTCTTTTTACTGTCAGTTCAGTTCAGTTCTTTTTGCTTTAGTAACCGACAAAGTAGACGTCTCTTAACCATTGCCTAAAAGTTATTTTGCAGCAATTTCCTACAAAGTGAATATTTTTAAAGGACAATCTCTTTTTCCACTGATGACTAGTAGATAATTTGACAGTTTTATAGTAAATGCCCTAGTTTCTGAATTCAGAATGTTCTGCTGGTTACCAGAGTGTGCTGCTGGTATTAATGCAGCTCAGTGGATCCAGTACTGTCTAAGGTCAAGTGCTTATGATCCTCTTACCTCCCTTTTCCTTTGAAGCATCATGTTATACTTTTCACCTCCCCTGCTAGGCTAGTCCTTCATGCTTGTTAAGTATATAAATGACTCTTATATAGAGACTCTCTGAGTTCACCCATGAGGTTCTTAGACGTTTGTGTCCTCTTCCTTCTTCCCTAGTCTGGGCATTCTTAGGATTTAATAGAGCTAATCTGTAATGATGTGATTTTTACATTAGCTGTTTGCCACATAACCTGTTATGTACATGTTATGTACATCTTTATTCTTAAGAATATAGGACACTTATTATGTAAAATGAAAGTGTTTGACTTCACTAAATTTTATAACTACTAAATTTTATGTGTTCTTAAAATAAGAATAGTCTGCTAAATTTATAATGACTAAATTTTGTATGAATGTTCTTAAAATTAGAATCATTTGCTCATGGTTGATTACTTGTGCATGTGTACTCCTTTAATTCTGATACTTTTTTTGGTGCAGCCTTTGGCTATTCTTAGTATTTTTTTTTAGTTGATGTTTTAATAATTGAAAATATGGGCAGGGTTAGGTGGAAGACTAAACACCATCACCACCAACCACGCAAATTCTGGTGGATAACTTCTAAATATTAAAAAGAAATACATGCATATGATTAAAAATTCTTTAAAAATTATAAGATTTATAATACAGTAATCCCCTCCAAACAAATGAGTTCTGTTCTGAGAGCATGTTCATAAGCCCAATTTGCTTGTTAATTCCAATGAAGTTAGTGTAGGTACCTAACTAACCCAATCAGCTATATAGTACTGTATTGTAATAGGTTTAAAATACTTTCCCCACAAATAATACATAAAAAACAAGCAAACACAAAAAATAGACACTTTTAATTTTACTGTACAGTACCTTGAAAAGTTGAGTAGTCCCAGCTACATCACTGCCTCTTGTGTGCTTGTTTCCAGTCATTCTGGGCTTGAAATAAAGGTACCATACTACCGTACTCTACACAGCACTGTGCAGTAAAGTACATAAGAACAGCCACTTGTAGAGGATGCATGCACGCACATGCAAAGTATGCCAGGCATGTGAACTAGCTTTCATGACTAGACATGGAAATGCACATTTGCATCTTTGAAGGTTTGCAACCTGAGGTTCACGTGTAGGGGACTTACAGTGGTTCTCTCAGTACTCACCACAGCCCTCTCCCTAGGGGCAACATTTTTCCTCTCCTTGCTTGATCATGTTAATTCTATTTTTAATTTTTTGAGGACTTGCCATATTGTTTTCCATAGTGTCTGTATCGTCTTATCATTGAATTTTTAGAGAAGCAGATATTCAATGTTGACAGTATTATGTCTGTCTAAGCATCATTAACAGCCATGCACTGACATTTACTATAATTTTGTTTCTTTCTTTATTTTACCTGAAATTAATAACTGCCTTGTTTTTATATACTTAGTTTTCTTTGCACCTATTGCTAATTCTTCCCACATTTTCCATGGCCTGACAGTACAGTTTCCTACAAGGTCAATCACATTAAGCAGTCTATCACTTCTAATAATTTTTCTTGCAGACATCTCTTCTGGAGACAGTTTTCAAAGCCTGGTGCACAGGCATTATCCTAGGGATTTTCTGTGTTTTCCTCATAGGATCTCATGGAGTTTTTTGTTTATTTGTTTTTGTCCTTTTTTTTTTTTCTGTTAGGATGTGAAGTTGATTTTAATGTCATACTAATGTAAAGAGAGTGCAGACCTCAACATATTTGACATATGACACATAAGTTAAAATTACAGTACTTTTCACAAGCTTAACCTGTGTACCCATAATAACACCTGGGTTTGTCCACTTTTCAAGACTGTTTTGCGTATCTTCTTTGTTAATTTTGTCAAATTGAAACGAGAAACAGAGCAGTTTGGTATGATGAAGACAGGCTTCATCTGATCCAATTTGAATATATAACCCTTTGTCTGAGATCTCCTTTCACCATTAACGTGAGAACCTGTTTGCTTCTCCATGTGTTGGTTTTCTTGTTTTTATGCTTCTTAATATATTGTCTTCTTTCTGGATTTACAAACTGAATATTCTAGAGGCCTTCACTCTGTAGCTTCTTGAAAAGTGGTATTTGGGAGGTAATTTTGAAGTCCTGTTATAAAAAGATTTTCATTATTTTATAAATGCTATTATAATGCTATGATAGTGACTTACCTGTAGCTCATATGGTAGAGAATATGCCTGCAATGCAGGAGACTTGTGTTTGATCCCTGTGTCAGGAAGATGCCCTGGAGAGAGAAGTGGCTACCCACTCCAGTATTCTTGCCTGGAGAATTCCATGGACAGAGGTGCCTGGTGAACTACAGTCCATGGGATCACTGAACAACTTACACAGAATGCTATAATAAAGACTCTGAGAAATATGGAGGTGCAAAAGACTGCTTTTGCCTATTGTGTGTTTATGGAACTGGGAGGAAGACAAGAAATCTCTATGATATAGTTAAAGTAAAATGTAAGAGTGAGATAAGATCACAGTCTAAGGGTTTTTTCAGGATACATGTGATAAATTTCTGAAGAGGAGTTTTGACCTTTTATGAACTCTGGGCAAGGAAACCTAATTAGACTGAGATGTTTTGGAGGAAGTAGTCCTTAACCCTTAAAGGACTGGAAGGATTTTGATAGGTAAAGATAGCCAGAAGGACATATATTTTTTCAAATTAGTTTATTTATTTTAATTGGAGGCTAATTACTTTACAATATTATGGTGGTTTTTGCCATACATTGACATGAATCAGCCATGGGTATACATGTGTACCCCATCCTGAACCCCCTCTCTCATATCCCTCCCCATCCCATCCCTCAGGGTTGTCTCAGCGCACTGGCTTTGAGTGTTTCAGTGCATCAAACTTGGACTGGTGATCTGTTTCACATATGGTAATATACATGTTTCAGTGCTATTCTCTCAAATCATCTCCTCCTCACCTTCTCCCCCAGAGTCCAAAAGTCTGTTCTTTATATCTGTGTCTCTTTTGCTGTCTTGCATATAGGGTCGTTTTTACCATCTTTCTAAATTCCATATATATGCGTTAATGTACTGTATTGGTGTTTTTCTTTCTGACTTACTTCACTCTGTTTAATAGGCTCCAGTTTCATCCACCCCATTAGAACTGATTCAAATATGTTCTTTTTAATAGCTGAGTAATATTCCACTGTATATATGTAAAACCATAGCTTTCTTATCCATTCGTCTGCTGATGGACACCTAGGTTACTTCCACGTCTTAGCTATTGTAAACAGTGCTGCGATGAACATTGAGGTATACGTGTCTCTTTCAATTCTGGTTTCCTTGGTGTGTATGCACAGGAGTGGGATTGCTGGGTCAGATGGCAGTTCTATTTCCAGTTTTTTAAGGAATCTCCACACTGTTCTCCATAGTGGCTGTATTAGTTTGCATTCCCACCAATGGTGTAAGAGGGTTCCTTTTTCTCCGCATCCTCTCCAGCATTTATTGTTTGTAGACTTTTTGATAGCAGCCATTCTGACAGGCATGACATGGTACCTCATTGTGGTTTTGATTTGCATTTCTCTGATAATGAGTGATGTTGAGCATCTTTTCACGTGTTTGTTAGCCATCTGTATGTCTTTTTTGGAGAAATGTCTGTTTAGTTCTTTGGCCCATTTTTTGATTGGGCTGTTTATTTTTCTGGCATTGAGCTGCATGAGCTGCTGGTATATTTTTAAGATTAAGTCTTTGTCAGTTGCTTCATTTGCTATTATGTTCTCCCATTCTGAAGGCTGTCTTTTCACCTTGCATATAGTTTCCTTTCTTGTCCAAAAGTTTTTAAGTTTAATTAGTTTCCATTTGTTTATTTTTGCTTTTATTTCCATTATTCTGGGAGGTGGGTCATAGAGGATCCTGCTGTGATTTATGTCAGAAAGTGTTTTGCCTATGTTTTCTTCTAGGAGTTTTATAGTTTCTGGTCTTCCATTTAGATCTTTAATCCATTTTGAGTTTATTTTTGTGTATGGTGTTAGAAAGATGGTATGGGGAGGGGGGAGGGAGGAGGGTTCAGGATAAAAAAAAAAAATAAAAAAAAAATAAAAAAAAAAAAAATAAAAAAAAGAAAGTGTTCTAGTTTCATTCTTTTACAGGTGGTTGACCAGTTTTCCCAGCACCTCTTGTTAAAGAGATTATCTTTTCTCCATTGTATGTTCTTGCCTCCTTTGTCAAAGATAAAGTGTCCATATGTGCATGGATTTATTTATCTCTGGGCTTTCTACTTTGTTCCATTGATCTATATTTCTGTCTTTGTGCCAGTACCATACTGTCTTGATGACTGTAGCTTTGTAGTATAGTCTGAAGTCAGGTAGGTTGATTCCTCCAGTTTCATTCTTCTTTCTCAAGATTGCTTTGGCTATTTGAAGTTTTATTCTATTTCCATACAGATTGTGAAATTATGTGTTGTAGTTCTATGAAAAATACCGTTGGTAGCTTGATAGGGATTGCATTGAATCTATAGATTGTTTTGGGTAGTATGCTCATTTTCACTATATTTATTCTTCCGATCCATGAACATGGTATAGTTTTCCATCTATTTGTGTCATCTTTGATTTCTTTCATCACTGCAGGAGGACATTTTTATGTGAGTATAAAATTTTTATGTGGACATGGTATTAAAAATATTCTAGAGGAAAAGGAATCTCCCACTTTTATTTGAATCATTGGAATGAAGTACTAGGTAAAGCTGGAAAAGTAAATTAGTGATAGATTATGGAGGATTATTATTGAGTTCCAGGAAAGCAATTTCAATTTGTTCTGTAGGCAGCCAAACACTGTTGGAGATTTTTCAAAAGTAAGTGTTGAGATGACGTTGATGACATTCCAAAATGTTGTGTAAATGGGATCACAGTATGTAGCTTTTATGTCTGGCGTCTTCCACTTAGCAAAATGCATTTGAGGTTCCACCCATGTTATTGCATCCTTCATTAGCATTTATATTTTTACTGCTCAGTAGTATTCCATTACATGCATATGCCCCAATTTATCTATTTATGGGTTGATGATATTTGAGTTATTGTCAGCTTTAGACCATTATGAATAAAGCTGCTATGAACATTTGCATTTAAATTTTGTGTGGACATGTGTTTTCATTTCTCTTGGGTAAATACTTGGGAATAGGATTCCTAGCTTGTATCTTTAAGTGCATGGCACTGCCAGACTTTTTCAGGATGGTTGTACCATTTTATACTTCTGCCATCAACTGTGAGAGTTGCAGTCATTACACTTTGTAATGTTACCAGCCGTTGGTTTGGTCATTTTCTTAAAGTCATTCTAATATGTAGTGATAGCTCATTGTGGTTTGAGTTTACATTTTTCTGATGATTAATGATGCTGAGCATCTTTTCATGTGATTTTTTTTTTTTTTTTTGCTATCCATTTATCGTCTATGTTGATATGTCTATTTAAAATTTTCATCCATTTTTAAATGAATGCATTTATTGATATGTAAGAAAGATGCTTGTTTATTGTAAATTCAAAGAATGCAGAAAAGTTCTAATAGGAAATAAACCACACTAGAATCCAGCACCTGGAACTATTTTAATGTTAAGTTAGTGTTCCAGACCTTTCTCCCTCTATTTGTATATACAGATGGATGCATGATGGTGAATGGATGAATGAGTGGATGGACAGTTGGAAAAAATATGTACATAAGATCTTATTACATGTGCTGATTTTTAAATTGTGGTATAGTTTATGATAGTTTATGAAATTCACCCTTTTAAAGTGTACAACCCAGTGGCTTTTAGTATCTTTTCCCTGTTGTGCTTCATCACAACACTCTAAATTTCAGAACATTTAATCACTCCCCAAAGAAACCCACAACCATTAGCAAGTCAATCCCCGTTTTCTTTTACCTTCCAGTCCTACTCAACAACTAATATACTTTCTCCTTCTATGGATTTGGTCCTCTTAAAAATTTCATATACATGAAATCACAAAATATATGGCCTTTTACATCTGTTTTTTTCACTTGGCAGAATGCTTTCAAGGTCCATCCATATTGAGCATGTATCAGTATATCATTCCTTTTTATGATGCAATAATATTTCATGGATGAATATACTACATTTTGTTTAGCACATCCTCTCTCAATTGATGGATGTTTGGGTCAATTCTTTTATTTGACTCTTCTAAATAAGTAATGGTGCATTTGTGTACAAGTTTTTGTGTGGATATGTATTTTCAGTTCTCTTGAGTTTAAATACTTAGGAGTGAACTTGTTGGTGTCCATTCGTAAATTAAGTTGTTTTCTTTTTATGGAGCTTTGAGATACATGAAGTTTTACAGATTGGATTTACAGGTGTGTGTATCTCTTACATCATGCAACTTCAAGATATATGCTTTAATTTTTGGTGTAGATTTAATGAATGCTTTATAAAAACTTGATTGTCTGATGTCTTATGAATATTATTATGTCAGCTTAAAGAACCAATTTGCATTGATCTGAAGTGTTTAAAATATATAAAGTAAGTCCTTTAAATAATTTGATTGTATCTTAACCATTTATTCAGATGTTACTTCTTTCTAGAATTCATTTAGTCACATGTATGAATATTTATTGATATTACCTTTTGAGTGTTGGTGGAAGTCACTCAGTCGTGTCCGACTCTTTGCTACCTCATGGACTATACAGTCCATGGAATTCTCCTGACCAGAATACTTAAGTGGGTAGCCCTTCCCTTCTCCAGGGGCTCTTCCCGATCCAGGTATCAAACTCAGGTCTCCTGCATTGCAGGTGGATTCTTTACCACCAGGGAAGAATAAAATGTATGGGGACTAACTTAATGTATAATTACAAGTTGTAAAATGTGATGATTATTTTATGATATGGATATGATTTTATTAATATTTATATCTCTCACCCACTCCTTCCTCTCAAAATTTACATTACTATTAAGGATTATTCAAGACACACATAGAAACAGATCTAGTTACATTAGGTACTTAAGTAAAGGTTGCTTGGAGGCTGTGTGTTAATTTTTCTTTAGGGTGTGCTTGATGTGGCCTGTCACACTGTAAGTAATGGAGGTGTGCCTGTCATTTTGTTACTTGCAGCATTGCTGATAGACAGAGTGCCTTGGAGGCTGAGCTAAGGACAGTGCAAAGCTCTCGCAAGGATCTGGAGAACTTCCTAAAGTGGATACAAGAAGCAGAAACCACAGTTAATGTGCTTGCAGATGCCTCTCAGCGGGAGAATGCTCTTCAGGACACTGTCCTGGCCAGAGAACTCACACAGCAGATGCAGGCAAGTGCATGGGAAACTGTGCCTTCTATTTTAATTTTTTGCCATCCTGTTTTGATCCATCTACATGCAAAATTTATTACAGTTTAAAGGTGAGGCTATCACCTTATTCAGTTATGAAATCCATACTCCTCTGTGAATAATTGGTTTCCAGAAGTGAGGTCTATAAAATACTCTTAGTTGATCATTAAGGAAAAAAAACACCTTGTTTTATGGAAGTGATAATTATTTATTTAGACTTATAGGCTCATAACTATTCCATTTTCTGTCATCTTAAGCCCTATTACAGTTAGCCTTATTGAAACCTGATTTATCAGGGTATTTCCTTTTAATATGAAGTTGTTTCTTTTTTCATTTATTATAAATACTTAATATAAAAGCTGCAAAGGCCCTGTGGCTTGGTTTACAACTAAGAATATTAGGCTTGAAGGTATTGCTTTTATGTCTTAAGCTTGATAACTACAATTGTGAATGCAGTCTGAGGTTCAAATTTTCTTCCACATGAAATATGATAATACAAAATCTTTCCTTTAAAAGAAGTTTTTTTTTTTTTTTTTTTTTTTAGTTTTTTGAATGTTTTTTTTTTTTTTTTTTTTTAATTATTTAATTAGTATACATGTGTTCCCCATCCTGAACCCTCCTCCCTCCTCCCTCCCCACACCATCCCTCTGGGTCGTCCCAGTGCACCAGCCCCAAGCATCCAGCATCGTGCATTGAACCTGGACTGGCATCTCGTTTCATACATGACGTTTCACATGTTTCAATGCCATTCTCCCAAATCTTCCCACCCTCTCCCTCTCCCACAGAGTCCATAAGACTGTTCTATAAAATCTTATGAAGCATGTCTGAATCTTTTTTCCTCCCCAAGTGCAGCTCTTCAGTGCCCTTGAATTTCCCATTTTCTTTGTGCAGAATGACCTATTCTTGCCAGTCACAGGCCTTCTCACTTAGAATTCGGTCTTAAACCAACTTCATTGGAGAAGTCTCCTTGTTTACCAGAGTTTTACATCTGATTACTTCTTTATGCCATGTCATTCTCACAACATTTTGACAGGTATTATTTCTGATGCTTGTGAACTCATGATCCATTGTCATCGGATGCCTGTCTCCTCCTCTCCTAGTTGATCATGTGGTTCTTCAAGGGCAGAGATCACGTTATTCCGTAGTGTTGCCCATGCAGAACTCTGTGTGGAAATTCTAAGTAAATACTGACTGCTGCCCTTGGGCCCTAAAACATCATCATTACGAAATACAGTGTGATGACCTTTTTAGAATTCTTTCTTAGAAGATCTTTTCCCTCAAAATATCAGAATGTTAACAGATATTTGGGTCTGGATGAAGGGTCCAGAAACTTTCTTGGAACAATTCTAATTCTTACAAATTTTGTCTGTTTGAAATTATTATCATTAAAAAGTTATAAATTTTTTAAAAAGACCCTTTTGGAATAGACTTATTAATAACTTATTCCCATGCATATTGACTATTAGAATGTTTGATGGTTGAATTCTCAAGATTAATTCAACAAAACTCTGTTTACTTACATTACTTACTATATTTTATTCATTGATTCATTACATAATACCCTTGGGTCTTGATAATGAGAATGAGCAGGCAAATGTTGAAGATAAATCTGTTCTTTTTGTGTGTGTTTTGTCTTACCCTCTGGAGTCCTATGAGGTCACTATACATGTTAATTGATAAGATATTTAGCTTCATCTCATGTTTAGAGGGTTATGGAGAGCTCTGAATGTGGCTATATGCTAGAATATATTATTTTTTATGATTTAATGATAAGTCTGACCCAATAATGCTCACAGATACTCAATTTATATAATGATGTTAAACTCAAACATACGCAGGTTGTGCATTTGAGAAGGTAACCCTTTTAGACAATGAACAAAGGAGGCTTGAAGTGAACCTTGTTGATGAGCACCAGTAAAACACAAACCTATTTTGGAGTGTAATAATGTCTTTAAAAACATTTTATCCTGGGATATATTTTTACATAGCCAAAAACTCTTCTCAATATTTAATGAATTATTCAAACTGTGTAAAAAATACATATAAATAGAGATGTTTAAAATCTTTCTGAATAAAAATGACTAACACAGGACTACTTGTCTTATGGCAACCAGCATCAGGAAAAAGAGGTTACTGACTAAAGAGGTTACTGTTATACATTATAGCATGAATGGTAAATGCTTCTTGCAACTAGTTTAATGTCACTAAAATAATCTATTTTGTCTCATAAGAAATAATAAAGAGGGCTTTTATTAAAAGCTTATTAACATCTCTCTACCTAAAGATAAGCACATTCATTTATTTATGGTTTGAATGTTTCACATTATGGTAGTTTGCATGAGTTTTCACTCCCTTGCTTCTTTGTTAAATGCTCTTAATTTTAAAACATTCTCTTCACTTTATTAAAAAAAGAAAATTGATGGCTTTGCTTTTTGCTTTGCGTACCTTATAGGTAGATGAGTTTTAGACTTAGTACCGTTTTCTTGGAGAAGGAAATGGCAACCCACTCCAGTATTCTTGCCTGGAGAATCCGATGGATGGAGGAGCCTGGTGGGCTACAGTCCACAGGGTTGCAAAGAGTCAGACACGACTGAGTGACTTCACTCACTCACTCACTCACCATTTGCTTAGTATTTTTGATGCAATAGAATTTTAATTTTCCTTTGGATTTTTGTTTTAATGACTCTCCTTTTGTGTGAGTGATCAGGCAGTTAAAAATCAAAACTTATTTGGAAATGGAAATGGAAAGATTGTTGAAGAAAAAGAATGAGGAAAAGCACTTGGAATTATAAAACACATGTTCTGTTGGTGTTGTGATGGTGGTGGAGGACATGTGTGCACAAAACGATGGAGTAAGGACCTCGGCGAGCGTGTGCTCTGTGTACCAGGCTGTGTGTAGAACTGCTTACATGACACATTCTCTAGTTGTACTTGCTTTGTGTCTTAACACAGTGTGATGCAGGGCCATGGGAATATTTCATAAAGGTGAAGAAATTTATTCTGTATTTGGTTTAAGGTGAATTTGGGTAACTTTTGATAAAGCATAGTTTGGAAGCACATGGGAAGATGAAGATTAATTTCTGGGAGTATGCCATGATACATACCACTTCTGATAAGAATAAATGATCACTTGGATTTATGAATTTATGTTTCATTGCCCTGCTGCATGGCGGTTAGGTTTTTCTCCTCAGCAGAGAACTGTTGGCAAGAGAAAACCTGATCTTTTTGGAGACAAAAGCTCTTGGAGATCTGAGTGGTCCAGATCATAGAGAGTCTTGTATGACTTGCCAAGTATTTTGTATTTTAACCTGGTGGCAAAGAAGAGAAGTCTTTAAAGAATATTAAGCAAGAGAGTGATACAGTGGGACTTTATTTTGTAGGAATCTAACTGATGACTTTATGGAGAATGTGTTTGAATTGGGCAAGACTGACAGCCAAACAGGATACTCCAGCCATCTGGTCAGGGATGAAAATGACTAGAAATGAGGCAGCATGGGTGGAGAGACCTAATGACTTGATAGTATGAATAGACTAAGGGTGGGAGAAGGGTTATTGACAGAGAAGACCGATAGGTGGTGTCAGAATCTGAGATTGGGGACGACAGGAAAAGAAAAAGTCAGGGAAGCAGTGCAAGTTAGTGCAGAGTATGATGGTAAGTTCCATTTGGACTGTGTGGAAATGCAGCATCTGAGGAATGTTCAGGAGGAGATGCCTGGCACACAGTTGTCACTGTGGGTCTGTATTCAAATGAGAGAACTTGACCAAAGATGCACAAACTTTTTTTTTGCTTTTGAATGAAAGTCTATTATTGATTTCCCAGTTTGTCTATTAATTCAAATGCATTTACTCTTTAATTTTCCTGCCTGTATTCTTAGATATTATTATCATCACCTTAATTATATTTCAAAATATAAGCTTTAAATTTTATCAGTACCAATTAATTAACATGCTTTGATTCTTTCCTGAGTAAAATTCTGTTGCCCTGTTGCCTTTCTGGGGTTGCTGTTTTTACTCTCTAATAATATGTGCTTTGAGATAATTCTGTTTTTGTCTCCTGTGTTCTCTTTCAGCCTAATTTGTATCCTCTTTTCCATAGGCGTGGACTTTGGTTGTTTAGATCATTTCAGATCTTGTCTGTTACCCAGCTCTCTGGTGTTTAGGCAGTATTACCAGTACTGTGGAAGCTTCACCTGTTGGTTTAGGGACAGGAATTACAACTTCATTTTTTATAACAGCTTTATTAACATTCCACATACCCTACAATCCTTCCATTTCATCCCTTTAAGTTGTACAATTGAATTGTTCTTACTGTATTCACAGAGCTGTGCAACCTTTATCATAATCAAATTAGAACATTTTCATCACCTCAAAAAGAAATCCTATACCTCTTGGCTGTCAATCCTCTGTTGCCAATTCTCTGACTGTCAAATAATTACTAATCTACTTCCTGTGTCTATATATTTGCCTAAAAAATTGCTAGTTTTAATCACCTCGTTCTTTGATGACCTCTTCCGAGTTGGGCTTTGTATAGATATTTTGATGTTGGTAGACTCTCCAGAAGGAGGCAGTATAGGTTCTCAGTATACAGCTGCCGGGAAAAAATAGACAAACAGAAACTCAAAAAAAACGCTGCTTGATAAACGCAACCCTCTAAGACCCACTTTAGGGCTTTAAATCATGCTAAAATGAAGGATTAAGAAGGCAGACAAAGTAAAAGATGAGAAACGAATATTTTTAAATGCTGCCTTTCTTTTAAAGAGTCATGACAATGATGCAGAAAGGTAAAAATGCAGACTTACCCAGGTTATTAATTTGAGCAGGACATAATGAGAAACGTCTGGCTTCTGTTTCTGGCTGTGCCCTTTAACCTGGTCATGGAATCATTCTGGGTTACTTTGCTTATTACCTAACAGTACTTTACGTCAGTTGATATTTACTGCGGTATTCAAAAGCTGAAGTATTTAGAAAGTGCATCTGAAATATATACACACAAACATAAGACCTCAAAATTCTGTACTGGGTTCTTCTGTCTATGTGACATGTACATCATGTCTTCTAAAATTAAAACAGCTTTATGAAAAAAAAAAAAACCAGCTTTATGGCAAATAAAACAAGATCATGAAGATACTAAGGGAAAATGTGGTAATCTGAGTGTTAGTAGTCAATTACAGACTTTGTTTTGTTTTGTTTTTTTTTTATTAACCTTACTGTGTAATTAGGGGTGTCTTAACCTGACATTAGAAATTTGATTTCTGATGGCTTTCCTCTTAGCTAAGCAGGCATCTGAGAGCCTATGGACGACTCTGCTTTTAGGGTATCTTAGGTAAAGTCCCCGGCATGTATTTTTTGTTTTGTTTCAGATGGTCTTGTTCTGAGACCTGCGTGGAGGGTATTTATTAACACTTAACGTCTGGGCTGATATCCTTAGAGTCAGGTCCCCTTCTGTTCTGCTCAAGATTTGTCATGGGCTCTATTCACTCATCCCATAGAACACAGCCAGAGCTGCGTTTAGTCGGGTAGCGAACGCATCTCTCTTTAAAGTGAGAGAGTGAATGCCACTGGATCGCTTAATATAAACCTGCTACAAGGCATGCATCTTGGTGATGTGTTGAATCTCTGTTCCCTGGGGATATCTGCTTTGTATCTGCAGCTTTAATGTTTCACTTAATATCCTTTTTGGCTACTGAGCGCTCTCCTCTCCCAGCAGCAGGCAGCGTTTGGCTGCCCGACAACTTGCCTCATTGTCTGGCCGCGCTGGGCTGAGCAAGTCCTGGCTGTGTGCATCTGCTGGGGGCTTTCTGGGTGGCGTTTGTGTATGTTTTTTCAATTGAGAAGAAGTTGAAGGAATACCAGCCTCCTTCTGCCTAGCACCTAAGTCCCCTGTATTTTTCAAATGCTTTCCTGGAAACGAGCATGCTCAGAGAACTGGCAAATCATTGTCCAGTGACCGGGAGGAAATGATCATTGCTCTTCATTTATAATGCAAATTCTGAGGTGTCTGCAGAAGTGTGGTAAACTTAAAATGATGGCTGTGGTGAGAACATCTCTGCAGAAAGTTGTGGTTTTGTTACATCGTTTACAAAGGATGGCAGTTTCTTCTCCTCGGTATCAGAAGCTCTGTAAGGTAACTGAGTGATTGAAAATGAGGATCTCTGGTGTCAGACAATTCTACTGTTTCTCGGGCTCTAAAATCTAGTCTTTCAGGGTTCTTATCAAGGAAAGATTCCTTTTCTTAGTGACTGACTGTAGAAGCTGTTGAAGTGAATTGCTTAATTACATTTTGTTTCAGAATCAGGAGCAAGTAGTATTTTAGTGCCTATTTTATTTTGTAATTGACAAAATCCTGTTTTTTGTAAAGGACTAGTGAACTGTTTGGAGAAAATAATAGCAAAAACTACATTCATTAAGACCTGTTACCTCTGAGGTACTTGTGGTCTTAATACTAAATGGGCAATTAATTTTACATAAATGTCAGTAGATTTTTAAAAAGTTTAAAATAATCTTTTAGTAGATTCATTAAAAACTGCTCATCTTTATAGTTCATTATTTATCAACTAAAAAATTAAAACATTTTAGAAACTACCGTGAGAAACACATCTCATGGTAAAATATCCCCCATATTCCTGAATCTTCATATATTATAGTTAAACATGAAGAACTGAATTTTGTTTGGACAGGTGGATTTAAGTACACTTTGTGAAGGCAACTTGTTTGACAGTTGCAATTTCGAATACTACGTCATCCTAAACCACTGAATGAGCTTCTGTATATTTTTTAAGTTAGCTATTGATTTTTGATCATTGTTTTGTTTTATATAAACTATGTTCATACTTTCTTATTACTTTTGTCAGAAATTGGAGTGATTTGGTATGAAAAAGGAAGGGGGGAGTTATAACTGGAATGCTGAAGAAATTTATCCAGCACCGCAGTACAATATTCTTCCTTCATATCATGTTCTTAGTACCATTCCCGAGAATGTATCTTGTTGCCCTGTTGGCCAAAGTCATTTATAATTCAAACAGCTGTCTCTAGGACGATGTTATTTTTCTGACATTATAAAATATGACATGTCTGAGCACCTAAATCATGCTTATTATATGGCAGTGGGTTAGACAGGGGAAAGCAGAATTCTGTTAACTTTATCATATATTGTTGTTTCTTACATTTTGGCCAATTAAATGTATTTCTGTCTGGAATCTTTTTATTTTTTTTGAAAAGTTTAAGCAGACAGATTATGGTGATGGGCATTCTTTGCAGAAATAGAAGCGTTTTCATTTGAAGTTCATTAAAACTTAATACAACTTAACTTGTAAAAATTCATAAATTATTTATTCAAAATGTTTTATGTTTTGGTTCACTTCAGGTAATAAATTTATCCTGGTGAAAATGTTTATACAGTTCATAAATAGGCAGTTTTGATAATAGAGAAGAAAAGCTCACTCACAAACTCATTATTTTATCATTTTATCTGAAAGTATGAATATATAAAACATCCTGTTTCATTAACTGGATCTTTTTTCTCATCTATTTGTATGTGTACTTTCACAAAATTAGATAGTTTCCTCAAGTCATGTGACCAAGGTATTAAGATGGTCTTAAGATGAAAGGCAGAAGTTCAAATACTGGAGAAGTTTGCTTAGTTTCATAATTACTTCCCAAATTAGTACAACTTAAGTTAATAAAGTCCTTGGATAAGTTAGTTCCCAACTGAAATACTCTTTGGGCTGACTTCTTGAGATTTTAATTTCCTAAAGAAACCACTACAATTTAAATGTTTAGAATTAAATGTTACTTTTTTCTCTTAAAAAATTAAAATTTGCATTATTCTCAGTTGTTTATCTTTCACATTTTTTTTTTCTCAAAAGTAAAATTAACAACTGTCCAGATAATAAAATGAGAAATAAACAATTCCAGTACTTTCCAGCAGGTGTCAATGTAAGTCAGTGATATATGAAATTTGGCTGAAGAACTAGATATCTAAAATAGGAAGTGGCAAATTACTAGGAAATAAATCACTTAGTAATGGATATATTTTATTTGCTTGGTTATATTTTGAGAACTGATCTTAATTACTGAACTATATTAGCTGATATAATGTAAATAAAAATTTTGGTTGCAGAATTGCATATTAATAAACAAGTGCCATCTGAAATACTGACATAAGTGAAATATCTATACCAATCAAAAGTACTTTATTGTATTTTAATTATCAGTAGTGTTCTGTGTATAATACTTAAAAGTTTAAATAAGTTTGGTGTTTGTTTACTTTAAGACACTGTAAATTTTTTACCCCTTACATTTTAAATGCTATCATGAATATCGCTTCCTTATTACCTCCTACATTCTCTAAATTTAGTTTCTTAGGAAATGCTCTAAGTTGCAGTGTTTCTTCATAAAAATGTAGAGGCAGTCTATTGTAAGTACATTTACAGACTGAAATGAATTGGAAATAGTGTTGAGAAAATGACTATTTTAAATTCATATTTGTGTTTTGAAATCTAGTTTATCCCTCTTTTAAATTTTTATTTAGGATCTCTGTTTTTACCTATTAAGTGGAAATTCAGCCTTTCATCGGACCTTTTCCTTTCTGATACCGTCTCTTTTTTGGCTTATATTTATACACCTTTTATCTATAAGAAAATAGCTTATGTATGACAGAACTGGAAATTTGTGTTGAATATTCTCTCTCTCTTTTTTTTTCCTGTATGTTTTGAAGATTAGGGAGGAGTGAAAAGAAGCACTTGGAATTTATAACTCTTGGAGTTAAAATATACTTTTTCCCTTCTCTTAACCTATTTACACTTTCACTAGTATTTTTGGCACTTAAAATATTTCTTTCTGGTTATACATAAAATTTAGATGAGAACCTGAAAAATAAGTGCTGCTTGCTTGAAGGTATAATTAACAACATTGAAATTGCCCTGATGACCTAAAATCGTCTTATACTGGATGCTAATTTTTCCAGATTTGGTTTTGATTGCTTAGTTCCTTTAAAATATTAATGACTATCAAGATATTTTTTCTCCTAATAGAGTACAGTAAAAGCAAAGGTAAATGTAAATGATTAAAAAATAAAATGGACTTTTATTTGTTTTCATTATCTGATTCTTTGGGGATATTTCATCACTAAATCTTTGCACTAGAAACTGAATAAATTTATGTTTTATAGTGCCATTCTTTTCCTTAGTGCCAACTTTCATAAAATATTTGATATGGAAATATTTGAGGACATGGTAAAAGCAACTGTTTGTAAAGTAGATTGATATATTAACCATTATAGAAAAATGAGAAAGATATAAAATTAGTGTTTTAAATTGGATTCCTCATGATTTAAGCATTTAAAAAATTAGTAGAGTATACTTTCTACTGTTCTCTTCTTGCAACCCAGTTGGTTGTCTTTTTCTTCCTATGTGATATATACACACACCATTTTGGTAACTACTGATTCATCCTTACAGTGAAACTCTGACTATTCTTAGCCTAGTCTTCTGGAGGACTCAGATTTTCAGAACTGTACTGATCTCAGTCCTCTCTGAAAAACCGTGTCTTCTGTGGTACCAGAGCAGCTGCCTCTGAGTACTTTGTGAACAACAGAGATGGGAAGATGCCCCCCAGAAATCGGGATTGATAGGTGATGTCTACAAATGTCTTGCATTGTGTGTAGTGTGTATGTTTGCATGTAGACAACACAGAGCTATGTGGAAGCTTATGGTGCCAGAAAACAAGGGTATATGATGACAGAGGTGCATGATCTCTGAATAGAGTTTCAGATTCACTGATGAATTAAGTTTATGTACCACTTCTCATCTACATATGGGGGCCCCCTTTATTTAGAGGTAGTTAAGATTGATGATGCATTTTTAAAGAATATAGAGAGTGGAATGGCATATTTTCAAATGATTTACACTCCATATAGCTACATTTTATATTTTTTATTCCCTTAAATGTCCTCTTTTGCAGGTGGAAAATTTGCATTTGTTGAATAATTAAATCCTCCAGTGTTCTAGGGTGATAGAACTTTACTTTGTCTTTATTTGAGTGTTGAGATGTAGATATTTGATGGTCATCTCTTAGATTCCCTCAGTTTCTTTCCATAATCAAATCATACACATATTGTTTGAACTCTAAGAATGGTCAGAGTCATGGTTTCTCGCCTGGAGGCAGAACTCCAGTTGATCACAAAAAGACTGTCTCTTCTTGGTTATATGATAAACACATTTTGGATAGTTCAAAAATTTTGGAAGGCTGAGATATTTAATGGGAGGAAAATGCCAAATGTGGAAGGACTGACGTATATCTTGCCCATCTCCATCAGTGTGCTGCGTCTGTGGCCTCAAGGCTGTAGGGACACCTGGGAAGTTTACATTCCTTACTCTCAACTGTGTTTCTTCTTGCTCAGTGGGTTCAGATTACAGCTTAAAGTGCAACGGGTCAAGAAAGACGGTATCTACCTCCCTATTTGTCATCAGATATTTTCTTCTGGCTTCCAAAAGCAGCAGCATTATTTATATGACTTCCTGATCTGTATTTTACATAGCTCCTCAAGTCAATGTGTATCTCAAAATTATTTTTAAAAAGTTATCAAATTAACATTTTGTTAATCAGAAAACTCATGCTATTAGTGACTTTTAGCTAAGGCAGTATAATCAGATATGAGGTAATGGTTTTCCAATTAACTAAAAAATAATTGAAACCATTCAACAGGATTGCCTTCTAAATTGCTTTTTTAACAGCCAGGATATCATTATTTGCTTAAGTCTAGATTTGTAATCTAGAAATCGGGGACAAACAGCCATTTTGACAGCATTGGTATAGCATTATGACTATGGATAAAAGATCTCCTTTAGAGTATTGAAATTTTAAACTAAAATATTGGTGATTTGTGTTTAACCTAGGGATAAAGTTTATTAAACTTCAAGGGGAAATTTCCAAGAGGAATGCACTGATAGGTTTTAAATGTACAGATATTATCCACTCCCCTTAGTAGTGACTGTGAGCACTTCCTGTTTCTCTTTGTATATTTGGTAGTTTATTTTTAGCCCTCTAAGATAAGCAATTAGTAGAACTCCTACCACAGAGATAGAAGAATAGAGAAAATTTCATGCTATGGTAGCTTGCTCAGTTTCACAAAGTATATTCATTTCTGGGCAAGGTAAATGAATCCAAGTAATTGAAATTGGAAAGCATATGAAGTGCATCAGAGGATTTCTTTTCATTTTTTTTCTTCTAGTTTGTTCAGTTCTGTGAAATTCTAGAAGATTAATTTATAACAAAGCTCACTTATAAAAGCAGAAAGAACCTTTAAATGCTTAATAAATAATAAGCCGATATGAATGTATGGCTAGTTAAAGCTTAAGTAAGAAGTTTGGAAAAGAATCAAATGGAAGAACACATTGAACTGCTTCCACAATAGACTATTTTACTTTTGCTTTAGGAAAATTGAACAGCAATAAAATAACTTCAAGCTTCCATGACTGAAAAAAGTCTTGTTACTACTGGTGCAGTTTATTTTTATTTTTAGAGTGTGTGAGAATTTACAGTGCATTTTCTCATATATGTCATCATTAATACATATGGCATTAATTAACTACTACATGATTATTTTTCCTTAAGAGCAAGGTAGGAAAGAAATTTGTCACTATTCCCATTTAGCAAGTGGAGAAACAGATTTTATAAATTGGCAGGTTAAGAAATATGCCAGTAATTGCTCAGCTAATATGTGGTACAACCTAAACTAAACCCAGTCTTTCTGATTCCAGATTCAGTGTCTTTTTACACTTAACTTCAGATAGTTTTAGGAATTATACTGGACTAAAATGAACCATGCATTATTGAAGATATAGAAAGAGAAGTCACATTAACTAAGTAATAGTATTATTTCTAAATTTATGTACATTTCATTTTCAGTTATATAAATTTCTGCTAGTATCCTTTAAGGAGAGTGCAATGGCACCCCACTCCAGTACTCTTGCCTGGAAAATCCCATGGACGGAGGAGCCTGGTGAGCTGTGGTCCATGGTGTCGCTAAGAGTCAGACATGACTGAGTGATTTCACTTTCACCTTTTCACTTTCATGCATTGGAGAAGGAAATGGCAACCCACTCCAGTGTTCTTGCCTGGAGAATCCCAGGGGCAGGAGAGCCTGGTGGGCTGACGTCTATGGGGTCACACAGAGTCGGACACGACTGAAGTGACTTAGCAGCAGTTAGCAGTATCCTTTAAGACATGAGCTAGAGAATCCTGGAGCAAGAGGAGATGTGGGAAACCATTGAGTTCAGCCATTTCATTTTACAGATGAGGAAACATATCATCGGTAATGGATGCTTTATTGCTGCCAGTTCTGTGAGGTGGAGATGTAGTTGTTTTCTCCTGGAAGTTTAAGCAAAGTAAAAAATGTTCTTTTTAAAGATATTTTGATATTTCAGTTCTGGCTATATAACTCTAAGAGGATAAAGACTTTGTTCTTATTGAAATTGGTTCACTGGATGCTTTTTAATAGGCTCATTTTGTGGGTCTAAGAAGATGGATTGGTTCATTTTAATGCAAATTAATACAGTTGATTTTGGGTTTTGATTCATAATTTAAAGTTTCTGTACCAAAAGTATTGCATTTTTTTGCTTGAAAACATTATCTGAAATCACATTTACTCAGAATTTTTTAAAAATGAAGGTGGGCGTGTGCCTACCTGGCGTGGAGCTTCTGGGCAATTTGCAACACTCATGCCTCTGTGATTGTGATATGAAAGCAAAGGAATTGTTATTTATGATTAGGTTTTCCCTGGAATTCTATAACCTTCTTTTTAAACATTCAGTTCAGTTCAGTTGCTCAGTCGTGTTCGACTCTTTGTGACCCCATGAACCGCAGCATGCCAGGCCTCCCTGTCTAGCACCATCTCCCGGAGTTCACTCAAACTCACGTCCAAACATTACACGCCATTAATTTTTCTCCATGTCATTAAACATTTTGTTGTATTGTGGTTTTTTAATGGGGTAAATATAAATTCTATTGAAGGATAATTTATTTAAGGGATCCGTTATGGTTAGATAATTAGGTTATAACCAGTGTTCTCATGATAAATAATTCTGTGGTGAACATCATCATAAATCATTGAGACCATCCTGATTATCTCCTGGATATATTTGCATTATAGAATAGGATAACTGGATCAGATTTGCATTTAATGACATTTCCTATATATTGCAAAAATTTCCCCTGGCAAGACAAACTATTTACATGCCTACTGGCAGCTTGAATTCTCCTTTCCTATATCTTCCCAGAAAATAGGTGATATCATTTAAAACTATTTTATGAAATCTTCAGATGAAAAATGAAACCATGTTGTATAATATAAACTAAAATATAGTGATGTTAACTGATTTACTGAATTTTGGGACCAAATAGTCTATTCCAAACTATCTGAATTCCAGGTGCTGTGCTGGGAACCCAAACACTGTCTAAATGGAATGTGACAAATAGCATACAATAAAGTTCAAACCTGTCTGAACATAGTAGAGAGTATATTTTGACTTGAAAATGTAAGAGAAGAGTTTAGAGAAAGGTAAAATTTAATAGAGATCTTGAGAGTAGGTAGAATTGAATAGAGAATTCTGGAAATAAACCCCTTAATGAGCAAAGACATAGGCAATAGAAGTGTGCTGACTGTATTCAGAGAACATTGGGTACTTGTTTATCAGGATATGAAATTCATTTATCAATATTTTCATCTTAATAAAAAGAATTACTCTTTTGAATGCCAGTCAAATGTCATTGACTTTTGACTTTTTCCAAAATTTAGACCAGTTTTAAAGAAAAATTGTTTGTGAATATTGGAGATATTCAAACATGGAGAGCATTTCCAAGATAGCATTCTAAAATTAAAAATTATTGAATAATATTGAAATTATTCAATATTCACATCTTTGAAATAAGAAAACAGTTCTTCTGAATGTCTCCCTTAAATGAAATGACCTTCCTTTGCATGTAAGTCATTTCGGTATAATAGTGACAAAAATAGTTATACTCTGTTGATGAGACATTGACACAATTTTTCAAGCAAAAATGAAAAATAATTCATGATAGAAATCAGTTTGTCTAGCATTAATCTAAATTGTAGACTTATAAGACTTTAGAGTATATAAAAATTGTAGAAATTATTTTACCATTTTTTTTCATTTTATTTATGAGAAAACAGTGCATTTACATTTATGTAGAGCTTTGTTCTTAATGTGCTTTAATATATTATTTTATGCTCCCAAGATCACACAGCCAAGTGATACTTGGCTACATATTTAAATTTCCAGGGGATCACTCTAGTATCCATTACATTTTATGTGTACTTATTTTTTATATAGTTTATATTGAACTTTCTCTGGTATTAAAATTCACTATTTCTCCATCTTGCTTTCTGAAGTATTGTCAATTTCCTGAATTTGGGGTCATATCTTATTTTAAAAGAGTGTTTTGAATAGAGCAAGTATTCATAAATGTTGAATAAATAATCCAAATTTCAATTTGTCCTTAGATTTGTAATGTTATTATAAGTAAAAATGCTCTACTTTGACTCCTTATTTTCCTGTTTAAAATAGCTTTATTGAGATGTAATTCACGTACAATACAATTCACTCAAAGTATAAAATTCAGTGTTTTTTAGTATATTCACAGGACTGTGTAACTATTGCTACAAATGAAATTTTAAAGTTTTTGTACTCCCCCCCAAAAAGAAACCCACTACTCATGAGGATTCTTTATTTCCTCTCCTCCATCCTCCTAGCCGTCAGTTCAGTTCAGTTCAGTCACTCAGTCATGTCTGACTCTGCGGTCCATTGACTACAGCACACCAGGCTTCCCCGTCCATCACCAACTCCCAGAGCTTGTTCAAACTCATGACCATCAATTCGGTGATGCCATCCAACCATCTCATTCTCTGTCATCCCCTTCTCCTCCTGCCTTCAATCTTTCCCAGCATCAGGGTCTTTTCCAATGAGTCAGTTCTTCACATCGGGTGGCCAAAATATTGGAGTTTCAGCTTCAGCATCAGTCCTTCCAATGAATATTCAGGATTGATTTCCTTTAGGATGGACTGGTTGGATCCCCTTGCAGTCTAAGGGACTCTCAAGAGTCTTCTCCAACACCACAGTTCAAAAGCATCAATTCTTCGGTGCTCAGCTTTCTTATATTCCAGCTCTCACATCCATACATGACTACTGGAAAAACCATAGCTTTGACTAGACAGACCTTTGTTGGAAAAGTAATACCTCTGCTTTTTAATATGCTGTCTAGGTTGGTCATAACTTTTCTTCCAAGAAGTAAGCGTCTTTTAATTTCATGGCTGCAGTCACCATCTGCAGTGATTTTGGAGCCCCCCAAAATAAAGTCAGCCGCTGTTTCCACTATTTCCCCATCTATTTCCCATGAAGTGATGGGGCCAGATGCCATGAGCTTAGTTTTCTGAATGTTGAATTTTAAGCCAACTTTTCACTTTCTTCTTTCACTTTCATCAAGAGGCTCTTTAGTTTTTCTTCTGCCATAAGGGTGGTGTCATCTGCATATCTGAGGTTATTGATATTTCTCCCGGCAATCTTGATTCCAGCTTGTGCTTCATCTAGTCCTGCATTCCTCATGATGTACTCTGCATATAAGTTAAATAAGCAGGGTGACAACATGCAGCCTTGACATACTCCTTTCCCCATTTGGAACCATTCTGTTGTTCCATGTCCAGTTCTAACTTGCTTCTCGATCTGCATACAGATTTCTCAGGAGGCAGGTGTAGTCCCATGTCTTTAAGAATTTTCCAGTTTGTTGTGATCCACACAGTCAAAGGCTTTGGCATAGTCAATAAAGCAGAAGTAGATGTTTTTCTGGAACTCTCAAGCCAAGGGACTCTCAAGAGTTTTCTCCACACCACAGTTCAAAAGCATCAATTCTTCAGCGCTCAACCTTCTTTATGGTCCATTTCTCACATCTATACATGACTACTGGAGAAGCCATATCCTTCTAGCCCTAGGGAACCACTAATCTACTTTCTGCCTTTTCTACTTTTTAGCATTAGATTGGGAGTAAGAGTTTGAAACCATAAATGTTAGGTTTAAAAAACTGGAAAAATATTTCAAATTTATTGTGATAAATTTATGACTTTATTTTACAGAATTTGATAGTTTTGGAATGTGTTGATTGTTAATAATAATTAGAATAGCTTTGGTTAAATAATTTATAAACTTTATATTGTGCTGTGTGTGCTAAGTTGCTTCAGTTGTGTCCAACTCTTTATGACCCCATGGACTGTAGCCTGCCAGGGGATTCTCCATGCAAGAATGCTGGAGTGGGTTGCCATGCCCAGCACTCTTTGCTAAATAATTTGTAAACTACAAAATGTATAATTTATTTATCATGTTAGTTCTTTAGAGTATATTAAAAGTGAAATATCATGGGGAAAATGCTGAATTTGGGATCTGAAGACCTCTGTTTGATTGTCTTATTTGCTGTCTGATCTATTGCAATATTCAAGTGGTATATAGTGGGAGTAATATGCATTCTATTTATTTTAGAAAGATAGTATAGGATTGATAAGTTAATGTTCATGAATCCGCTATGTACGGCTAGAGTATTACTAAATGGAAATATTAGATTTTCTGCAATTTCTTATTCTCCAAGCAAACAAAAACCATGACAGTATTTATTCACATGCTTTACTATTGTTGACTGCTGGATTAATTTTTGAAATAATGGAAGAACATGTTAGCTAAAAGTTTCTGTTTGTCTCAACTCAGGTGGCAGAATGTTGCATACCAATCACCTCTTTCTGCAGTGCAGGGTTGTTTCATTTTTCTTCTTTTCTAGGGCACCAAGCCAACTTCCATTTTAAGGTACATTCTCTGCCAGCAAAATCATACAATTTCCAAACAACTTAGATTCCCATTGGAGCTACATGAAAGGGACCGTGTCTTCTGAGTGTGACTAATGGCCTCTGAGGCCGCAGTATCTAGTGAAAAGAAATATTCTGACATTTTTGTTCAATCTACAATTAGGGCAGCGGGAATTCCCTGGATGTCCAGTGGTTAGGACTTTGTGCTTTCACTGCTAAGGGCACGGGTTCAGTCTGTAGTCGGAGAGCTAAGATCTTGCAAGTCATACAACATGGCAAAAAAGAAAAAAAATTACAAAATTAGGGCAGCCATAATTTTTATAATCTGTGTACTTTTTATCTCAGATGCTGGTGGCCATGTGTTAGATTTGGGGAGTCTCAGGGGAAGATCTTTCTTGAATTTCAATAATCAAACCTTCTGATGATTCTCAGATGATTTTGGCCTAATCTCTATTTTGAGAGTGAGGTTTTTGATAGGTAGTGAATAACTTGAATTAATGACTGTAATGAATGAGTGCTGTTCTGCATTAATAATTGAAGCAAACCCTAGGTTTCTTCATTACCTAGCCTGTCGTTGTGGGAGATAGGTGATGTGGAGGGAGAGAAAAGGGAACATTTGCTCTTTTTGAAGTAATTGCTTCTAATGGAAGCCTAATGACCTCTTATGCTTATTTATAAAAGCTGAGCAGTGAATCTTGATAGGAAGCTAATGAATGATTGGAGAAATTATAATGTAAACCAAAATCTTGGGAAATCTCATGTAGTTGAGAATCAATACTTTAAGACAATTAAATGGTTCAATAATTTACTTGTACCATTGTCATCCTTGCTTTAAAGCTGGAGTGATTTCCAGAAATGCATCCACAGCACTGAGAGGTGAGGGAGAGGACTGCTTCTGACCAGGTGTCTTGTACCTTTTAGGTGTTTTAAGATTTATCTGAATTTCATATCAAGATTGAAGAAACCAGTGAGAGCAGTTTTCTTGTAGTGTTGAGATGATAAACACTATATCCAAAGGTGCTTGTGTGCTTAGTTGTGTCCAGCTCTTTGCGACCCCACGGACTGTAGCCCGCCAGGCTCCTCTGTCCATGGGATTCTCCTGGCAAGGATACTGGAGTGGGTTGCCATGCTCTCCTCCAGGGGATCTTCCCAACCCAGGGATCGAACCCAGGTCTCCCACGTCGCAGGCAGATTCTTTACTGTCTGAGCCACCAAGGAAGCCCATAACCAAAGGTGACATTGGATATGTTCAAGTTTAGCTCCCTCATTTTTTAAAGATGAGAAGACAGAGGCTTGGAGAGGTTAAGTGATTTGTCCTAGGACCTATTAATAGTGGCAGTGGTTGAACTGTTTTGATAAGGGTATATTCTATTTTGGGGGTTTTATGGGACTGTATTATAAAAGTATATTTTATAGATTCCTGAGATGGACAGACATCAGTTGAATCAAGTAGTTGGTATGAATGATTTATCTGGAAATGATTCCCCAAAATAAATAAATAAAATATATCTCTTTAGCTAGAACCCATATGGTAACATCTTACCAGTTGTTAAGTCTGGTTGTCAGTATATGGCAGTATACCATTCTTTCAACTATTCTGTATGCTTGGGTATTTTCATGATGCTGCTAAGTCGCTTCAGTCGTGTCCAACTCTGTGCGACCCCATAGACGGCAGCCCACCAGGCTCCCCCATCCCTGGGATTCTCCAGGCAAGAACACTGGAGTGGGTTGCCATTTCCTTCTCCAATGCATGAAAGTGAAAAGTCAAAGAGAAGTCGCTCAGTCGTGTCCGACTCTTAGCGATCCCATGGACCACAGCCTACCACGCTCTTCCATCCATGGGATTTTCCAGGCAAGAGTACTGGAGTGGGGTGCCATTGATAAAATGTTTCAAAAGCAGCAGCAACTCTACTCTGATAATGGTTGAAGAGATTACTTGAAACTCTGCAGACATAACTGTTGAGGATCTTTTTAAAAAATGCAACTGCCCTCTTTGTGCTTTTTCACATTTTGTCAACTGAAGACTGTGACAAATACAAACTAGTTTAAAAGTGTCTTGACTTTTTACCTGGTGGTCAATATTTGCTCTGCAGCTTTTCATTCTTTTAGGTCATTTCAATTTGAACAAAAGGCATTTTAAAATTCTCATTTTTCCTTTTACAAAAGCTATACATGCCTACAGCTAAAGTTTGTGACTTCCCAAGGCAGGAAATCTGTAGTGTTGACACCCTCATTTATTATAGTTTAGTAATTCCTATAGAGATTAGAAAGAAGATTGTCTTTTATGAAAGCATTTATTTTTAAAAATTCAGTCCAATAGGAAAGTTTGATTTGCACCCCTATTTAATAAGATTTTCCAAATCCTGTTTGGAACTGATAACTTCTGTTGAGGAGGGCCTTTTCATTTTGGGTATTGACATAATGTCTTTGACTTTCACATTTATCTCAGTTGGTAGAAGTTTATCAAGATGAAATTCTTAATTTCTTAATCCTGTCTTGGGAAAGACACACAAACTTTATCACAAAAGCAATTTACTCCTGGTAGATTATTATAAAAACTATTTATATTTGCATCTTTTTGTTTTAATTTTTCCCATTTCTTATGAGTTGACATTTAAAGCTGCTGCTTTATAATATGACTTAATCACATATGGTGTGGTTTCTTTCAGGACGTGTGCTATTATCTTTAAACTTTTTGTCTTTTATACCTCAATATCCATAATACTTTTCGCATTGCCAGATAAACTGAAATTTCTCATCCGGTGAAGAAATGATAGAAATTGTAATAGTTGAAACTTAGAGTTGCTCCTTATTTGCTGAAAATTATATGGAACACGTTTTATACTGTTTTCTAAGACTGAATTGGAATGGCATATTCTGAGACTATAAATAACTGGAAGAGTTGTTGTGAGATTTCAAAACATATTTATTTATTTGTAACATGTAGTGTGTGCTCTTGATTAATTGCTCTTGATTAACCTCCCTGCTCTTTAAATTAAATCAAAATTAGCAAATATTTATTGCAATCTGGGAGAAATCTCATCTGAGGCTCAAACTGATGTAAAATAGTAGAGTATTTGCTTTAATAAAACCAGAAATTGAAGACCTGGACTCCACCACCCCATTTCCTGATATATACCTATTTAGGACAAGTGTGTATCAGGAAATAGGATGGTAGATTAGGGCTGGAAGGAATTGAGGAGGTACTCATTTAAATAGTTCTCCATGTTATCATTTTACATTGAAAACATCTTTTGAGAGGTTAAATAAAGAATTAAGATATAGTTGATCCTTGTTATCTGCAGGTTCTGCATCCATAGATTCTACCAACGACAGCTCAAATATATTTGAAAAGAAAAAAATTCCAGAAATTTCCAAAAATCATAACTTGAATTTGTGATATCCCCAGCCTTTGAATATGGGAGATGAGGGTTCATTCCCTAGGTCAGGAAGATACCCTGTATGAGGGAATGGCTATCCACTGCAGTATTATTGCCTGGAGAATCCCATGAACAGAGGAGCCTGATAGACTATGGTCCATGGGATCGCAAAGAGTCAGACACGACTAAGCTACTAACACACACACACAGCAACTATTTACATAGTATTTACATTGTACTTACAAGAGTGTACATAGGATTTACATTACAGTATGTTATTATAAATAATCTAGAGGTGATTTGAAGTATGTGGGAAGGTGAGAGGATGTGTGTGGATACTATGCCATTTTATATAAGAGACTTGAGCATCTATGGATTTTATTATCTCTAATAGTCCTGGAACCATTCATCCCCAGATACAGTGGAATGACTACTTCTGAAGCAGCAAGAGATAGTAGAGGGAACCTTGGAAGGGGAATGAAGAGATCATCTTTCTGGACACAAAAGTTGTGTTGTGTTGAGTGAAATGGTCTTACCTTGCTCACAGCACTTACCTTGCTGAGCCTTGGTTTTTCATCTTGAAAAAGTTGGTATAAAAATTGTTTTTAAAATTTGAAAATTATTCTGTCATCAAAGACAGTAATGACAGTCAGCTTTAAACACATATGTGCATATATATAGCAAACCACCTTGAATGTTGTTTGGCAAATTGAAACAGATTTCATTAGTTTTAAAGATAGCATTTACATTTTTACTCTTGAATATATTAAAGAGAAAGTGCTCTTCTTGTAAAATGCAGAAAGAAAGGAAGAAGAAAATAAAACTTACCAGTTAATTCTGCTGCTCAGGAGGGGAAGTTATTGCCTTTCTCTATTTAACTTTACTTTTCTTTGTATAAATGTATTTATGTAAAGCATATTTATACAAATTTGGAATCATTTTATATTGTGCTTTTGTCTTTTTGAATACTGATTTCTTTCTTCCTCTCATAATAGTATTTTATAAGCTTTTTTATATTTCTTTATATTAAAAGATCATGATTTTTTTATGGTAATATTAGATATTCCACTGTACTTTGTAAACTGGAAAAATGCCTTTTTTCTGTTTGACTGTATAATGTTGCAGTGGATTCTTTCTATACAAAGATCTGACTCTAGTGGACTGTAATTTTTTGTTAGGATGAATTCATGTAAGTCGTTCTGCTGGATCAAAAGTTGTACACTGGCAGGTGGACTGTTCCCAGATATACTCCTATAATGTATGAGAGGTCCATCTAGTCAGAGCTCTAGTTTTTCCAGTAGTCATGTATGGATGTGAGAGTTGGACTGTAAAGAAAGTTGAGTGCCGAAGAATTGACGCTTTTGAACTGTGGTGTTGGAGAAGACTCTTGAGAGTCCCTTGGATTGCAAGGAGATCCAACCAGTCCATCCTAAAGGAAACTAGTCCTGAATATTCATTGGAAGGACTGATACTGAAGCTGAAACTCCAGTACTTTGGCCACCTGATGTGAAGAACTAACTCATTGGAAAAGACCCTGATGCTAGGAAAGATTGAAGGTGGGAGGAGAAGGGGAAGACAGAGGATGAGATGGTTGGATGACGTCTTTGACTTAATGAGCATGGGTTTGAGTAAGCTCCAGGAGTTGGTGATGGACAGGGCAGCCTGGTGTGCTGCAGTCCATGAGTCACAAAGAGTTGGACAGGACTGAGCTACTGAACTGAACTGACTGAATATATGAGGCTACTGATTTCATCATACTCTTGTGAGCCATGAATTTTATAATTTAAGATACATGTTGATTTGATAGTTTTACATTGAAATCACTGACGACCTGTAAGAATTTTTTCTTATATTTATTTGGCCCTTTTTCTATGAAAAAATTTCAATTTTCTTTGAGCTGTTTTTTATCTGTTTGATATATCAATACCTGGCCAACATCTAGTTGATGTTATGGGATTCAAATTCCTTAGAAAGCAGTTCCGTCACTGAAGTTATGAAGTAGTTTCCTGGGTATTTGAGAACAAAATCGCATGCCTCAGTTTCTAGAGTAAAAAGTTTTGACATCTATGAAAAAGATCAGATATTCCACTGTTTGCTAAAGATGCTGATTTGCAGATATATCTGTTAGTCCTCAATATAAAAGCAGAAGTTATAAGCATAGTCTTAGCTTTATTTAAGCAATTAATATTTCCTTGGGAATTTACATATATTTTAAATTAATTCTGAAAGGATCTAGTCTGCTCCTGACACAGGAATAGGGTATCAATATTCGTATTCTCATAATATTTAAATAAACAAAATGTTTGAATTAAGTGCTTTTAGGTATGGTTGAAATATAAGGCCTTCTAGAATATAGATTTTTGTTTACCTCTGCATCTTTATCTCTACTTCTCTTTCCATGTAATTCCAAAGTCTTTGATGACACTCTCTTTTGTCACTTTTAAGCTATATGAATATGAACCCTGTTTCCACATCTATGTGGTATGCACAGTAATTCATATCTCTGTTGTCCATTAGACAGACTCTGCATGACAAGAGTCCCTCATACAAATGTAGGAGCTTTCTCAAAAATGTTTTAGTTGTCCCTCCCCTAATGGTCTTCTGAAAGATCACCAGGATTATGAGAGAAAACGAAGAATGGGAGGTAGGTGTAACTTCTGTTACACCTGATTGTGAATGATCTAGTCTTAAGAAATCAATGATCTGATTTTAAGAGTTTAAACAATTTAGTGTTATTTAAACACTTCATAAAATTATAGGCTCATGTTCATATATAATTGACATGTAACATGTACTGATAATATGGTATTGTTAATTTTAGTCAGCATGCTATACCATAGATCCCTGGAACTTATTCCTCTTATTACTGAAAGCTTGTTCCCTCTGACCAACATCTCCCCATTCCCCCCACTCCTCAGCCTCTGCCAGCCACCACTGTACTTTTCTGTTTCAATGAGTTCCATAAAAGATACATTCTTTTGTCCTTCTTCCATCATCTCTCTCCAATGTAATGGATAGGGCATTTTGTGATTGTTGATTAATTCTAAATATTGCAGTTTGGTAGTATGTTTTGATGGCTTTAAAAAGGTATAAACTATTTGTTTTTCTCTTTCTGACTTACTTCTCTCTGTATGTCAAACTTTAGCAGGGCAGGAATAAAGACTCAGATGTAGCAAATGGACATGTGGACATGGGGCAAGGGGAGGGTGGGATGAATTGGGACAATAAGATTGACATATGTAGTTTACAATGGGCAAAATAGTTAGCTAGTGGGAACCTGCTGTATAGCACAGGGAGCTTAGCTCGGTGCTCTGTAATGACCTAGATGGGTGGGATGGGGATATAGTAATTCATATCTCCAAGAGTTGTCCATAAGACAGACTCTACATGGCAAGAGTCCTACATAACATGCACATGTAGGAGCTCTCTCAAAAATGCTGTAGTTGTCCCTACCCTAATGGTCTTCAGAAAGATCATCATCATTATGAAAGAACAAAGAATGGGAAGTAGAAGAGAGATGGGATATATGTATACCTACATCAAGAGAAAGGCGATATATGTAAGCATACAGCTGATTCACTTTGTTGTATAGCAGAAACTAACACAACATTGTAAAGCAATTGTAGTCCAAAAAGAGAGAGAGAGAAGGAGAGAGAGATGAAAATTAAAGTCTGCAAGGATTTGATCTGAGCCTAATCTCTTGCACTGTTTATGGAAAGATCCGTTCATCACTGTCTATCCTTGGCTCCCCTACAGCTGTGCTGCCATCGAGTAAAATTCTACTGCCCTGAAAAGGTTCTTCCAAGTTCACAGTAAACACGGATCTCTCTTGGGCAAGAGTTTGATATTATCTCTGGGTCTTAGACTTCATTGAATTGCCTTTGTACCAACTCATAGGACTTATTCAATTCATCACTTATTTCTGACAGTTATATTCAAAACAGCGGGGTACAAAATTTATAACAAAAATAGATTTTCTATGCATCAAAATTGTATAGTGCATCTGTCAAAGGTTTGCTGTGCACAGAAAATCACAGCCTTGATAGCCAGCATTGGCACATAATAGATATTCAAAAGTATTTGGAATAAATTAGGGTAGAATATCAGTTGCTCGGCAGGGCATTGATAATAGAACTTCCCCTGCAATATCATTGTTAAACTTCAATTCCAGATCTGTTCCCATTCTTCTTTCATTATGACTGAATAACTTTTCCCTTATCATCACTTTGGCAAGAAATAACCTGTCAACTACTTGTAGAAAATTACTTAGAAATGAATCAATATTCTATTAATTGCGTCACCTGTTTTTGGTATCGAATCTCAGAATCCTTTAACTTTAGTGTGTGCAGTGTTTTTTTAAACCTTCAATCTTTTATATCTAACAACTGAATTTAATACCAGGTATAAAGTGATAAATTTTCATTTTCAGATTTCATTAGTATAAATGCAGGTTAAGTAAGTTTTTTGGTATCTAAGATATTTAGAAATGAAACAGGAGAAATAATTTTAGGGTTTCAGACAGCTGTCTAGTCTAATTTTGGATCTCCCTTTTCTTTGTAAATGTTTGCCTTTCTGAGTTGCTAAAAAGAGTAATATTTAAGGTGTATACCTGTTTTAATGATATTTAAGTTCATACAGCAGTGACTCTTTCTTGGAAAGTTAAACATGGAATGTATTTTGTGACCTTTTTCTATGTCTTAACATTTTATTGATATTTTGAGGGTATTTGTTTATTAGAACTTAATGGAAATAAATTCTGATTATAACCCATTGACCTGAAATGTGACAAAATCAGAGACCATAGATGAACTTCATTTTATTCAGTACTATTTATAAAACAGTATCTAATATTGGGAAATAAAATAAGTGATCTCTTTGCTATATTGATTTTGTGATGTCATCCTACACAAAACACAATTTCAAATCATAAGCAGTTTATACATGCACAGATGTAGTTGCTAATACAAAACAAAAAAGAGAGAGACAGAGAGACAGCTAGATGGTGGCTAGGGCATATAATAATTAGCATTTTCAGTAACAACATCTGTTGCTGGCAATATTGGCAGCTTTGGAGGAGAAAGCAATCATTTAAAATTAGCTAATGCTCAGTTTAAGTGCCACGCAATGTACTGACATTTTCAATATTTTTACTAGTTTTCTGTTTTATTATTTCAATAAATATGCATTTTTGTATGAATGCCTTGTATTATATTTAAAATAGTCTTCAGACCTTATCTCTAAATTGATCTGGTCCTAAAGCTTGTCTCTCCAGTGGATCAAACTAGCACTGATCCAAATTGTCATAAACATATGTTATCCAGCACCCTTGAATTGGATCTTTGTGTGTTTGAGCCTACTCGATTTAGATTCCCACCCAGTTAACAATCCACCTCCCCCCAAACCTGCAGCACACAATTTTCCCCTGATCATATTCTCTTATCTTGATCATTTATCCTGCAGTTCATAATATGAGATTTAGTGTCAATATAAACTTAAAAACTTATTGGAGCTCATGAAGTCAATTAGATTAATTTGACATGTATCCCATTGATTCTTGACCTGTGAATCTCGACTGGTAGAGGGATGTGTCGCCCACCAAGCCTCAAGTGAGCCCAAAGTGGGGGGCTTCTACTGTACCACGTGGTGACTTTGATCTCCTGGTAGAGCCTTTTCTGTTTAAATATGTATATACATATATATATATGTCTGTGCATATATATATATATATACAGAAATAAATTATATATATATATATATTTTTTTTTTTTTTCTCTAGAACCTTGTCAAGATTTGTTACAGATTTTGTTCTTCTGTATTTTTCACTGTTGGCCACCATTTTTTTCTGAGGCATTTCTTTTCTTTTCTCTTTTTGTTTTTTGAGGCATTTGCTTTCTTAGAGACATTCAGTTCAGTTCAGTCACTCAGACATGTCCAACTCTTTGCGACCCCATGGACTGCAGCATGTCAGACCTCCTTGTCCATCACCAACTCCTGGAGTTTATTCAGACTCATATCCATTGAGTCAGTGATGCCATCCAATCACCTCATCCTCTGTCATCCCCTTCTCCTCCTGCCCTCAATCTTTCCCAGCATCAGGGTCTTTTCAAATGAGTCAGCTCTTTGCATCAGGTGGCCAAAGTACTGGAGTGTCAGCTTCAGCATCAGTCCTTCCAATGAATATTCAGGACTGATTTCCTTTAGGATGGACTGGTTGGATCTCCTTGCAGTCCAAGGGACTCTCAAGAGTCTTCTCCAACACCGCAGTTCAAAAGCATCAATTCTTCAGCACTCAGCTTTCTTTAGAGACATTAGAAAACTTGATTAAGCTACTGCCACTTCTCCAGACCTAAGGACAGGAATTTACCATCTTCTTACTGTGGTACCAATTTAATTAATATTACTTTGAGGACAGTGTTCCTGGGAAAAATCTCTTTTGTCCCAGTGTATAACAGTTTTTCAATACTGAAAGTCCACAACAGTGAATGTAACCAGATTTTGCCTACAGAAAAGGATTTATGATGTTTAATTGTTATCTGTCATGATACTCAATAATGTTCTCACAGACTCTAACTTTAGGAGACATTCCACAAGGTCAGAGTCTTCCAAAGGAAGAAGACAGTAACTTAAAAAAAATAATATCTTTTTTTTAAAAATAGTGTTCAAGAAGAATGATTGTGCAGCTCTGTTTGTTAGCCTGTCCTGGTGTCTCATCAATTTTACTCTCAAATATTTTTTCTTTGTCAGAATCTAAGCCATCTTGTAATTGAACTCATTATTTTTTGCTTAAAGATCTCTTTTTCTTTTGTAAGTAGTAAGCCCAGGTATGCAAGCCATTTCAATTCCGGAGGACATGAAGCTGAAAAGGGCAATTACATTGCATGTGGAAAGCAACAAAAGATAGCTGTAGTCTGCTGGAATTCCAAATCTCATTCAGTTCCAGTGAGAGTCAGGTTAGCAAAAATTTAAGTGAATTCCTGCACTCTTTTAAGAATATGAAGTACTAGGGAACTCTACTCAATATTATGTGGCAGCCTGCCTAGAGAAGACAATGGCACCCCACTCCAGTACTCTTGCCTGGAAAATCCGTGGATGGAGGAGCCTGGTAGGCTCCAGCCCATGGGGTCGCTAAGAGTCGGGTACGACTCAGCGACTTCACTTTCACTTTTCACTTCTATGCATCTGAGAAGGAAATGGAAACCCACTCCAGTATTCTTGCCTGGAAAATCCCAGGGACAGAGGAGCCTAGTGGGCTGCCGTCTATGGGGTCGCACAGAGTCGGACACGACTGAAGCGACTTAGCAGCAGCAGCAGCATAGGAGGGCAGTTTAGGGGAAAATGGATACATGTAGCTGAGTCCCTTTGCTGTGCAGTAGAAACTATCACACATTGTTAATATAGCTATGTGTGCTTAGTTGCTTTAGTCGTGTCCAGCTCTTTGTGACCCTATGGATTGTAGCCTGCCAGGCTCCTCTGTCCATGGGATTCTCTAGGCAAGAGTAGTAGAGTGGGTTGCCATGCCCTCCTCCAGAGATCTTCCTAACCCAGGGATCAAACACGCCTTGCTTAAGTCTCCTGAATTGGCAGGTAGGTTCTTTACCACTCAGATCAGATCAGTCGCTCAGTCGTGTCCGACTCTTTGGGACCCCATGAATCGCAGCACGCCAGGCCTCCCTGTCCATCACCAACTCCCGGAGTTCACTCAGACTCACGTCCATCGAGTCAGTGATGCCATCTAGCCATCTCATCCTCTGTCGTTCCCTTCTCCTCTTGCCCCCAATCCCTCCCAGCATCAGAGTCATTTCCAATGAGTCAACTCTTCGCATGAGGTGGCCAAAGTACTGGAGTTTCAGCTTTAGCATCATTCCTTCCAAAGAAATCCCAGGGCTGATCTCCTTCAGAATGGACTCGTTGGATCTCCTTGCAGTCCAAGGGACTCTCAAGAGTCTTCTCCAACACCACAGTTCAAAAGCATTAATTCTTTGGCGTCAGCCTTCTTCACAGTCCAACTCTCACATCCATACATGACCACAGGCAAAACCATAGCCTTGACTAGACGGACCTTTGTTGGCAAAGTAATGTCTCTGCTTTTGAATATGCTATCTAGGTTGGTCATAACTTTCCTTCCAAGGAGTAAGCGTCTTTTAATTTCATGGCTGCAGTCACCATCTGCGGTGATTTTGGAGCCCAGAAAAATAAAGTCTGACACTGTTTCCACCGTTCCCCCATCTATTTCCCATGAAGTGATGGGACCGGATGCCATGATCTTCGTTTTCTGAATGTTGAGCTTTACCACTAGTGCCACCTATAGTCCAATATAAAATAAAAAGTTAAAAAAAGAATATGAAGTTCAGAATTATGGGATAGAGGAAACTCATTAACTGTTGCTCATTTCAACTGAAGAGTCCATAGAACATAGTGTAAGCCAAATTTTGAGAAAATATTTAACTTTTTCTGTTTTGGCTAATTGAGTGAAGATAAAGATGCTCCTGCCTTTTTCAGTGGCGCCTCATCCTTTTCTCTCTCCCCATCCAAGGAGAGGTGTATTAGTGTTTTAAAGGTCAAAATTTGGGTTTCCTTGCCCTCTCAGGAAGACTGGTAGACAAATAGACTATATACACATATTTTCAGGGAGGGAAGAATTTGAGAATGATGTTACTAGAGTGGCCCTTCAGATGACTCTCCTTTGTATTTCATAACAACACTACAAGGCGATTGGGCTGGGTTATTTGCAGAATAAGAAAATAAAAATGGCTTTTTAAAGTTAGTATTAGTAAGCAACCCTGCTCTATTAAAATATCTCTGGGTTGATCTGCTTGAGGGTGGCTGATGCATATCTTCTTTGTATTTACTTATCCATTGTCAGACTTACTTCCAGAGCATTGATTCGGTACCTGCTGTGGTCAGACAACATTTTATGGCTGGGGATACAGTAATGGACTATCCGACCACAAAGGCCCTGCCCTCCTGGTACTCACATTCTAGCAGGGGAGTTAGGCAAATGCTGTGATGGTAGGGGAGCGCCATTCAGGAGTCCTGGGAGGACAGATTTTCCCTAGTAGCACAGTTCACCATTCATTCATTCTAGTTAACCTCATCTATGTTGGAGATCAGCCCTGGGATTTCTTTGGAAGGAATGATGCTAAAGCTGAAACTCCAGTACTTTGGCCACCTCATGCGAAGAGTTGACTCATTGGAAACAACTCTGATGCTGGGAGGGATTTGGGGCAAGAGGAGAAGGGGACGACAGAGGATGAGATGGCTGGATGTCATCACTGACTCGATGGACGTGAGTCTCGGTGAACTCTGGGAGTTGGTGTTGGACAGGGAGGCCTGGAGTGCTGCGATTCATGGGGTTGCAAAGAGTCAGACACGACTGAGCGACTGATCTGATCTGATGTTTGAAAAAATAGCAAAGTAGCAAAATCTGCTTTGGGAACTATCTTTGCTATGCATATGGAATACAGCCATGTCAGTTTCCCATGCAATATGAATATTAAATAAAAAATATTTAAATAAATTGAATAAATATTGAATAAAGTAGGTTTGTAGAGAACTTTCACCAAAGTAATATTGGAACATTAGCAAAAAAAATTCATAAGATGAGAGCTTTTTTAAAGTTGTAAGGGCAGTCTTAAATGTTCAGAAATGACATCTTTCCTAGTCAAAACAGTAACAAGAGTGACTTTCTTCTGCTTTATATACTGTGCTTTTCCCTTGTGGACAATAAATGGATTGAAAGGTCTCTATGGAAAACACTAAGTTTAAGTTAAAAGAAAAAAACAAAACCAAACAGTATCACCACCATTTGTGACTTTTTGGAAAGGTTTAATGAGTAAATGAGGATAACATATATTTTCCAAAGAAAAGTCCATAGCTATGTTTTTTCACCTAAATGTTGTATATGTTGATAGGATGGTGAATTTGAGTTGTGGTTTATTTTATGAGCTTCAGGGTCCTCAATTGAGTGTAAGAGGTAGAAAACTGAGAAAGGAACCTTAAAAAAATTGTGGATTTAATTATATTTTGTGAAATATAAAGTATATATACATGTATATACATGTGTATATATATATATATATATATATATATATATATACACACACACACATACATATTTAAAAAGCACACTTTTCTTTATATCGACTACTGCTACTAAAAGGTCAGACTGTTACTCATTTCTCCTGACTTTCCCCACCTTATTGCTATAGGAAAGAAGGAATTCTCCTATTAGGAACAACATCCTTTTCCTTTTTTCCAAATTTTCATTTATTTCTTAGCACTAGAAGTGCTCTCAGCAACCTGGTTTGTCCATCATTAATCCTTTAATGGAATAAAATATATATGATGTATTATGCAGTACAGCGCCGGTGTTTAATGCTTTCTGCCTGCTTCCAAAACGTGCTGTTTTCAGATATGTTGAGTGTGATTCTTAGTGGTAAACAAGAACATAAATTCAAATGTTACCTTAGAAACAGTAAAGCAAGGAAAAAGATTCGGCAGATTCTAGAAGAGCAGATAAAGGAGAAAAATGAGTGAAAAATACAAATTATATACAAATGTCATATTTTCTCAGGTGTGTAATATGAATTCTGTGTCATTGCATATTCTGCTGGCAAAATGAATGAACAGAGGAATGAATGTAAGGGACCTGGTTGTCAGATTCCTCTGACCTACGGTGGAGCTTCCATTACCAGCAGCGGGTTAGTTAGTCATGTTTATATGAAAATGAAGTGGTTGAATGTTGTGCATAGTGGTATGAAATGTGAAGAAGGATAAATTCCTTTCAGTGCTTTGAGCTGTGCAGTCAGTATAAGGTTAGAAATATAACCTCTTCCTAAATTGTTTCCTTCCCAGTGAAGTATTTGTATGATAATCACAAGAGCTTAGAAGAAGTTCTGATACTAAACAAAAATAACATCTATCTTTCAATATATGGGCCTTTAAGAAATCCTAAGTATTCCAAAGGTGTTCCAAATTAGAGCACTGTATTTCCTTTATCAAAAGTTTCACCTTGGGTAGTGTACGTAAGAGGTGGCTTTTTCCTGGTGTTCCTTTGCAGGGTATAAAATATTGATAGCGAAATTAAGATCAGAAAAAATGGTGAAATTGTTTAAAATAGTGTTAAAATCTATCGTGTTTCAGTATATGAAAAGCTTATCATTGTTCAGAAATACTTTTATTGACCCATTGTCCCAAACTGATGGATCTGTTTGGGTAAGGATTAATTTCAGTGAGGAGTCAGTCGGTATATATATCATGAACAGTTGCCCACTTCTTGACAGCTCACTTCCAAAAGTCCTTTCCTTTACTCTTTGACCATAATTCAGTTTCTCAGATGTATGGACCTAATCTTTTGATTCTGACACTTACTAAGTATTATTCCTTTTGACTATGTAGAGTGTTCTTTTTAGGAGTCTTCTAATTCCTTCAGCTCTTGAAAGCCCGCCTGACTGCTTCCTCCTTCAGATACCTGGCCATGGAGTTTCTCTCTACTCATGTAGTACCCTTTCCCACCTTGTTATCTTCATTCTGATTTGTTTCTGAATTTTTTAGCTTGAAAAAAAGCCCTGAAAGTAATGCTGCTTTGCTCATATTTCACCTGTCTTTTGCTCCATCCCTATTTAGTCCACATCAGGGAGCATGTTGGTCTGTCTTCAAAGCAGGTTCTCAATCAGACCATCCTCTTCATCTTCACTGCTAATCAGTCAAAGCCACGCCATTTTAAAAATACAAATGTAGTAGCCACCTAAGTGTTGTTTTGGCTTCTGTTATTACTTCCCTGCAGTCTGATCAGCAGCCCCAGTGATCTTGTTTGTTAGTTGCTCACTTGTGCCCGACTCTTTGCGACCCCATGGTCTGCAGCCCACCAGGCTCCTTTGTCTATGGGATTTTCCAGGTAAGGATTCTGGAGTGGTTTGCCATTTCCTTCTCCAGGGGATCTTCCCCACCCAGGGATCGAATCCGGGTCTCCTGCACTGCAAGCAGATTCTTTACAACTGAGCTACCGGGTGTCATGTCAGTGAAAGGTTGTTGTTGAATCACACGAAGACACCGGGATTCTTGGCCCCCGGAGGAGAAGAATTCAATCCAGGGCTAGAGACGAGGCTTGATCGCTCAGAGCTTTTGTGTAATAAAGTTTTATTAAAGTATAAAGGAGAAAGCTTCTGACATAGGCATCAGAAGGGGGCAGAAAGAGTACCTGCTTGCTAGTGTTAACAATGAAGTTATATACTCTCCAGTGAATCCAAAGAATGTCTGGAGGTTGTAAAGACCCCACCAGACCTACTCCCATAATTTACATTTTAAGATAACAGAATTAACCAGAAGGTTTAATCCAGAGACTGTCCTTAATCCAGAGACTGTCCTCAGGCAGGATACATTATTGTTATATAATCCTAAGGAATGTAGAGAAGGAAAAAAAGTTTGTCCTTTCTTCCTCCTTGAGAATTCCAGACCCCTCTCTCCTTGGGGACCCCTAGACTCCTTATCAACCTGCCTAGGAACTGACTCTCTCATCAGGTCTCTGCTTAAAACGCTAAAGGCTTCCCATTACACTTCAAGTAAATTTCATACCCTTTAACCTGTCCTGGGTTTCCCTGGTGGCTCAATGACAAAGAATCCGTATGTGATGCAGGAGATGCTAGTTCGATCCCTGGGTCGAGAAAATCTCCTGGAGAAGGAAATGGAAACCCACTCCAGTATTCTTGCCCAGAAAATCTCATGGACGTAAGAGCCTGGCAGGCTACACAGTCCATTGGGTCACAAAAGAGTTGGACATGATCGAGTGGCTAAAACTACAACCTGCCCTACCAGGTCCTGCATGATCAGGGATCCATTTGTCTTTCCGGCCTTACTGTTTTAAAAAATCACTCCTGTCCCCTTGGCCAACTACACTTGAGCCACATTGACACATGTGGCTCAATTTGTACACATCAAATTCATTCCTCCCACAAAGCCTTTGCACCATTGTTCCCTTATCTTGAAACAATTTTCATGGATATCTATGTGGTCACTCCTCATTAGCAGTAGCATTGGGCTCTAAGGATATGCATGTTTAATCCGGTGTTTCATTCAGTTACTCTGAGCGAGATAAATAGAGGCCCATACAGTATATCAGGGTGAAATCTTGAAACATTTAAGAAATTACTGACTTTGAACTGTCAAATAATTTTCACAGTTAACTATAATTAGCATTGTTGCTTAAGAACTACTTAATTAAGTGAGGCTTGGGGTTGGAATCTGAAGGGAATTTATTAGATATCTTCAAACAATAAAGACGATTCACACAGATGAGAGGAAGTAATTGTTAGCCGATCTCTTTGGATTAAGCACCAAGCCTGATAACCTACAGCAGAAAGCCTTGTGATGCTAATCACAATTGTGAGTCAGTTATATTTGTTTCTTTTTCAGTCATGGATCAGTGGTTGCTTTGGAAATTTGCGTTTTCTCTAGCAGATTTTTCACTGATAGTCTTTTTATTTTTGGATTTGAAAAACTGAGGTGAATTTCATGTAACATAAAATTTACGCATGTGAACATATGGGATAGATTTTAAACTCTGCTTTTCATCTATGTTGTTAGAGTTTCTTCATATTTCCTAAGACCCAGAATGTTTTTCCAATGTTTGAAAAGAATTCTTTTGTCTCTCCAAATCATATGCCCAATGGCTCACTGGATAGTCTCTCTGAAATTTATGCCAGTTCTGCTCTTGTGAATTGCTAGCCTGCATTTCTTGTGCCATGTTCTGCTCCAGGCACAGGTGGGCTGCAGCCCAGCCAACCTGCCATGGTGCTCCACCACCTGGTGAAGAAATCTGTCAGGAGTATGAGAAGACTGTTAGTGGCTTTTATTGACTATTCCTTTGCCTTTGAATCTGTGAACAGAAATCCACTATTGAATAAATCACCATGAATTCAACTCAGACACTGTATTATTGATTTTCAAGCAGAGCTAGTGCTATAATATTGTTATACTGTTGGTTACATTCAGGGTCAACGGGAGTGATCTCTTGAGAAATCAGAAGGCAGTTTTTGTTGATATTAGACAGGAGTGTGTTCTTGTCTTCCATCTGTCCACATGTTTTAAGTTCTTAATGATTTAATACTAGTTTGGGATGAGTTAGATTCATTATAACCTTACATGGCAAATAGAAAAGCTTTCTCTAGAATGCAGATAACATGTTTAGTAACAGGAACTGAGAATATTTTAAATCACCCATTGATTTAGCTATTCAGTCCTTGCCATTGGTTCATTATTTTAAAACCATCATTTTAAATCTTACTTGATAGTCACTGAATTTAAACTAGTATGATTAGAAGTATGAAAAAGCAAGTTGTCTCAATTAGGTCCCCAGGTTCCAAATCTGGAAACCTGGGTTCCAGGTGTTTCACAGCTAATTCCTTTTAACATTATCAGAAGAGCACATGTGTTAAAGCTAGATCTGCTGAGGTTATGTTCATGAAAGCAAGGGCTGTGAGTGTTGGGTTATATTTGCTTTGAACAGCCTCCAGTTTAAAGTCGTTGTGACCATTCTCTATGGATGAATTTTAGGAATTTGATTGTCCTTGGGTTTACATGAGAGTGATCTTAGCCCCTGTACTTCATGTCAGGAGAGTTGAGTTGGACTTTTCTTAAGAAATGTGGTTTTTAAAATTTAGCTCCTTATAAAATCCATCAGCCCTGTTCTTCATGGCCAGATTGTTAAGCATGATCACTTTGCATTTAATAAGCTATATAGATAGACTTACGACTCTACTGGGAAGTATACTTGCAGGGAGCATAATCTCAAATTTATTGCCCCCCACTCAGTATCATTCAGCCCTGGCCTGAGAACGTAGGTAGGATTACCTGAAATATGCGATTCAGTCATTCCTCCAGATCATCAAAATCTGTCCCTAGATTTAGCAGACCTTTGGGAAGTCCCTTACTTGGACTGTATTGGATTGGTTCTCTAAAAGCTTACTTTAATTCAATTGCACCTTGGTGTTTTAGAAAGAGAGTACATATGAGTGTTAATGCACTTACATTGTAATTCAGAAGATGGGTTACTTTACAAACTAAATTAAAAGGTATAGTGACCATTAAGAGAAGTCATATGTCACTATTTGATAGTTAGAATTAGGATAATAATTTTCAATGTAACTGTCGTATGTTGGAAAACAAAAGAGTTGGGACATAAATTTGAGGTTCTCCCCCCTTCTCAGTAATGTTACACTATTTCAAAAGTTGGAAATATAGTCAGCTGAATAGTTTTCAATTTTCAAATTATACTTATTTTTTAATTTTTAATACTATGAGGCACAATGTTTCATTGCATGTGATATTCCTTAATAATATTTCTTCAACATATATGACTACTCTGCCAGAGCTAATCTTCAGTTTGAATTTATTCTTCTGTATAAACTAGGTAAGTACAAAGCACAGGAAATTGCTAACTGTTTTAGGCACAGACTAAAAAGCTTTAGAGTTAGTTTTCAAAATCCATTTGTTTCAAATAATTTTAATACTAATATTAGTAGTTAATCATGAAATTTAAAACAATGGAGTCCATTCTAGTTTTATCTGTCCAGCTATTCATTCGTTTAACAAACAATTATTTGTGCTTACCATGTACTTGTGCTCAGTTGCTCAGTCATGTCCGACTCTTTGCAGCCCTGTGGACTAGCTCGTGAAGCTCCTCTGTCCATGGAATTTTCCAGGCAAGAACACTGGAATGGGTTGCCATTTCCTATTCTAGGGTATCTTTTCCACCCAGGGAGCGAACCTGTGTCTCTTGCTTTGGCAGGCAGATTCTTTACCACTGTGCCACCTGGGAAGCCCCTACTATATACCTGGTCCTATGAAAACCTTTGCTCAGTTCTTTTTCTCTGTCATTATTAATTTTTGGAGATTAAAATACATTACAGTTATATGATTTATTTGTTAGAGCTATTCATGAAGGTGTGTCACCAAACACAATAATAACAGCCAATAAAGTCAGGATGCACCAAATACATTTTATTTATACTCAGAGATTTAGTATGACATACTTAGATGTAGTGTTTAGTAAGCTTCATGTTCCATCAGAATTTATACTTTTTTCAAGAAGAATTATTTGTAAAAGGAGAGTTAAATTGACCATGTGTAATTCTTAACGAAATTAAACTATTTAGTCTTTTAAAATGGAATCAGTGCATTTTGACACTTAGCAAAGAGCCCACTATGTTAGATATAATTGCTTTGTGATCACAGTAAGTTTAAAATAATAAATGACTCTCTCAAAGTTTTGGTAGCATATTACAAATTTGCTCTATATTTGACTAAATGAGCACAGCAAATTCAGATCAAATTTGTCAATATACACATTTTATTATTGTGCCGGTAGACTAGTTGGCTTTTAGTAAAGTAAGTAAAGTTTCTCAGTCATGTCCAACTCTTTGCCACCCCGTGGATGGTAGCTTACCAGGCTCCTCTGTCCATGGGATTTTCCAGGCAAGAATACTGGAGTGAGTTGCCATTTCCTTCTCCAGTTGGCTTTTAGGTTAACATTAATTTTTTTCAATCAATAAATAGAAGTATGACCAATTTCATATTCATTAGCCAAGTACAACTGCTTCTTAAGCCATCAGGAATATTGGCATTTAAGCAGTACTTTCTACTTTAAATGATGCCATTTTCATTTGAGAATATACCTATCCAGTCTAGAAATGCAGTCCATTATGGGATTAAGTAGAATAACTAACAAATGGAGCAGAATATAGCTTTATGACCTCTTAAACCAGAATATGGAAGAGGTCCAATTTACCCTTCAAACGTTTTGGTGTCTGCATGGAAAAAGGTGATAATGTGCCATGTGAAATTTCTCAGGAAGTACCCAATGGTGAATACATTTATTGTTCTACGTGCTTTATTTCTGGAGAGTTCCTTTCATCTTTCTGAAGTTGCCCTGAAATTTGCTTGAGTTTGCCGATGTACCAAAAACATAAAGTATCTTACCTCTGTGACTTGAAGCACGTAATCTGGAGAAGACAAAGTTTGACTGACTCCATAGGAAAGAAGAGAATTTAAATGACCTCTTAAAATCTCTTCCAATTCTGAGAGTGTGACTTTTGTGAATTAATGTTTATATTACAGTTGAGTTAGAAATAAAGAAGTGTTTTAAAACCATGTGAGTAATTAAATCCAGACCACCCAGAAAATGCATTTGGTGTCTAAAAAAAGGTCTTTAACTCTGGAGAAGGCAATGGCAACCCACTCCAGTACTCTTGCCTGGAAAATCCCATGGACAGAGGAGCCTGGTGGGCTGCAGTCCATGGGGTCACAAAGAGTCTGACACTTCTGAGCGACTTCACTTTCACTTTTCACTTTCATGCATTGGAGAAGGAAATGGCAACCCACTCCAGTGTCCTTGCCTGGAGAATCCCAGGGATGGGGGAGCCTGGTGGGCTGCCGTCTATGGAGTCTCATGGAGTCGGACATGACTAAAGCGACTTAGTAGCAACAGCAGCAACTCTGAAATAATTCACCACATATATTGTTTAAGTGTGAGCCATAGCCCTAAGCCAGGTATCCTGAATGCATATATGAGTCTGTCTGTCTATCTGTCTCCCTTTCTTTCTCCTTTTTGGTGAGAATACAAAAGCAATGTAATGTATACCTTTTGTATCATTAGTTTGGGTACTGTCTGCTTCTATTGAGCCTGACTTATTTGGGGTTGGTTTGTGAATTTAAAGAGATCATAACACATTGTGATGGCCATGATTGCAGAATGGAAAATGTCACTACTACATGCCAGTTCATTTAAATCATTTTTAAGTACCCACCTGTGCTGCTAAACTCTCCATTTGAATTTCGTTGGCTAATGTGTTTTTGCTCCAGTTTTGGTTCCTTCAACTCTTATACGTAGGTAAATGAGTCTGTGTGTCTGTGCTGTTTCCCTTTTAGCTTCTGTTCTTGCTCTAATGAAGGTACCATCTGCCAAATTGGTAAACATATAGCCCTTTCGTATTTTAAAAGTCAACTTGAAAAAGGATAGTTCGTAAAGGGCAAGAAGAACTATGACACTGTAAAATGTATTATTTAAGAGACAGTCAATTTCTGCTGTTGACCTGCTGAATTGTAATGAATGAGAAATAGCATCACAAATAATACTTTCCTTTTTTTTTAAGTACTGCTTTTTCCCATCCATTGTACATCTTTGTTTCTGTATTTCATTAAAATCTGCCTTCTCTTGTAGAGGCATGGGGAGCTGGAGACAAGTAGCCCAGGGATTTCTCTGTCTGTCTCACACAGACACTGAACTCTCTGGCTTTTAATCCTCCTGCCCTGTTGGTGACATTACCATGAGAATGAGGGGGAATAAGGGATTCTCAGAGAGTGAAATGAAGTCAAAGTCTGAAAAAATGAGAGGAAAGAAGGAAAAGTAGACAAGTGGAAAAGGGTTCTAACTAGAAGCAAGAGGTGAGTGTGAGGTCTCAGATCTTCCTTCTTTTTGTACAGAGTATATTAGATAGGCATGGGGAGATGCTTGAAGAGTAAGGGCTGCCCTGGTGCAGTATCATGAGGATTGACATTTTAGTATATGGGTTAGAACATGGCTCTAAGGACATCCTGAAATCAAATTGTGTGACTTTGTTAACCTCTCTGGGCCTCAGTATTTTGATCTATAAAATGGGGAGAGTAATAGTAGCATGTACCTCTCAGGGTTGTTGTGAGGATTAAATGAGCTATTATAGACAAACTGTGTAGGAAAATGCTTATTTAATTGTAATCTTCTTATTTAATAATTATTAGCCATAGTGGGAATAGCAATTTGAGTTCTACTTTAGAGAGAAATAGTTATTTTATCGCTAATGCGAATAGACCACACTGTACGTCAATTTTGTCATGGGTCTTCAAAGGAACCATGCATTATTTTGATTTTGTGCCCTTCCTTTGCCCAGAATGCCTTCTTTCTAGAAATATTTACTGATCTTTCAGGGCTCATCTCAGATGCTGTCTTCTCAGAGAATTCCCTTGGAGTGCCTTCGGGCAGAATTAGTTTACCCTCTCCCAGGGACTCCCATGGTGCTTATAAAGTTAATATCTTTAATATGGCACTTATACTATCTTCTTACATTTGTGTATTCCCTCCTTATTAGCAAATGCAGAATCTTGTAAATTTTAATAATTAACGTGGGCCATCTGTGAATGGCCCAAACAGGTGAATGTGACTAATACTTGGTTAGGGAAGGTATAGGATTCGCCTAGTGTTCACAGGTAAGATTCGCTTCGTACTTAAGACGCTGCCATGCCTTTTATCCTGCTTATAAGATCCCATTTTGATAGTGTAGTAAACATGGCTTCAAATCCCAGGAAATACTCAAGGGAACTGGTAGGGTGATCTGAATCGTCATGGAAAAGAAATGCTTATTTTCTTTCTTCCTCTTCTGCTCCATTTCCATTTTCTTTTCTTTTTCCTCCTTGTTCCTCTTCTTTCTTTAACCCTACTTCTTTCTTTTCGGGGGGTGGTGGTATAGTTACTTTATGGAGAAGGATATGGCAACCCACTCCAGTATTCTTGCCTGGAGAATCCCCTGGACAGAGGAGCCTGGTAGGTTACAGTCCACAGGGTCGCAAAGAGTCGGACACGACTGAGCGACTTCACTTTCTTTCCTTCACTATAGTAACTTTATTTAAAGTCACTGTTTATTTTTGCTCATCCATTTAGGGATTTACTTAATCTTGGTATAAATAGATATTCATCCTGTTTATGAAGTATTTTATTACATTTTCATGAAATTTTAATTAATAACTGGTTGATTATTTTCTGTGTATAAGCTATTTATATAAATACAGTATCCAACCCCAATCTGTTTTGTTTTTTGGTCTTACAAAGGGTGGTGTTCTATAATTAAGAAAAAAAAATAGTAGAATTATGACACCAGATTTAAGAACAATAGCCATATACAAATTTATGGGATCAGCTGATAAGAGAGATATGCTGGTTTATTATTTTTAAATGGGATTAATAATAGGTGTTTTGTTCTGATATCTTCACAGGTATTTTAGAAATCATCTGTATTATAATGCTGTATCATCTAATTCAAGGGGAAATAAAGCATGAACATTTATAGAATTTTATTTATAAATGGATCTTTCACACATTTTTCCTCCAAAAGAGGAAGTTTCACTCTAGAAAACAGGAAAGGATTGTAGAAACTCCCATCTGCTTTGGAAAGTGACTTTTCTCATGCTGGGCCAATGATTGTTGCAAATGGTATCTATTTCATTCTGAACCACCTCTATTTGAAAATTAGAGAAGACTAATTAATACAGTCAGTTCAGTTCAGTCGCTCAGTCGTGTCCGACTCTTTGCAACCCCATGAACTGCAGCATGCCAGGCCTCCCTGTCCATCACTAACTCCCGGAGTTCACCCAGACTCACGTCCATCGAGTTGATGATGCCATCCGGCAATCTCATCCTCTGTCGTCCCCTTCTCCTCCTGCCCCAAATCTCTCCCAGCATCAGAGTCTTTTCCAGTGAATCAACTCTTCGCATGAGGTGGTCAAAGTACTGGAGTTTCAGCTTTAGCATCATTCCTTCCAATGAACACCCAGGACTGATCTTCTTTAGGATGGACTGGTTGGATCTCCTTGCAGTCCAAGGGACTCTCAAGAGTCTTCTCCAATACCACAGTTCAAAAGCATCAATTCTTCGGCACTCAGCCTTCTTCACAGTCCAACTCTCACATCCATACATGACCACTGGAAAAACCATAGCCTTGACTAGACGGACCTTTGTTGGCAAAGTAATGTCTCTGCTTTTGAATATGCTATCTAGGTTGGTCATAACTTTCCTTCCAAGGAGTAAGCATCTTTTAATTTCATGGCTGCACTCACCATCTGCAGTGATTTTGGAGCCCAGAAAAATAAAGTCTGACACTGTTTCCACTGTTTCCCCATCTATTTGCCATGAAGTGATGGGACCAGATGCCATGATCTTAGTTTTCTGCATGTTGAGCTTTAAGCCAACCTTTTCACTCTCCTCATTCACTTTCTTCAAGGGGCTTTTTAGTTCCTCTTCACTTTCTGCCATAAGGGTGGTGTCATTTACATATCTGAGAGTGATATTATTAGTAATTTTATAATATTAGTATAAAGACAGTACTTACTGGGAAGGTATGTTTAGAGCAAAAGTATAAGTTGTCCTTTGGTCCACCCATGACCCTAGGACAACAAAATCAAGTACCTTATATAAAATGGCTTAGTATTTGCATATATTAGCCTATACATATCATCCCATATACTTTAAACCACCTCTAGATTAATTATAATACCTAATATACTGGGTATACTATGTAAATCATTGTAAATCATTGTAAATTACATGATTTACATTGTAAATCATTGTAAATGTAAGTGCTATGTAAATAATTGCTGCTGCTGCTGCGTGGCAAATTCAAGTTTTGATTTTTGGAACTACGTGGAATTTTCTTTTCTCTAATACATTTGAGGGCTTCCCAGGTGGAGCTAGTGGTGAAGAACCTGCCTGCCAATGTAGGAGAGATAAGACGCAGGTTCAATCCCTGAGTCAGAAAGGTTTCCTGGAGTAGAAAATGGCAACCCACTCCAGTATTCTTGCCTGGAGAATCCCATGAACAGAGGAATCTGGCAGGCTACTGTCCATAGGGTCGCAGAGTCAGACAGAACTGAAGCCACTTAGCACCCAATACTTTTGATATGAGGTTAGTTGAATCAGTTGAACCTGTGGCTGCAGAAGGCTGACTGTAGGAGAGGTGTTATAAAGACATGCCATGACAGTGCTTCCTATCAACCAGGTTTCTTCCAGAAGATTACAGAGGAATCTCTCGTATAAACTTACTTTTTTACTGGCTGTATTTTATCACTCAGCAGAGCGGCTCTCTTGACTTGAGGACTGAATACAGTGTGGGTCCTGACTTTGCAACTTTATGAGCTGCATGAGTTGAATCAAGTCATTTAAGTTCTCTGACCTTCAGTTTCTTCATCTGTGACGTGAGAAAGGTTGAAATAATTGATTTGGCACTGTTCTGTTCAGTCGGTCAGTTGTGTCCGACTCTTTGTGACCCCCAAGGACTGCAGCATGCCAGGCTTCCCTGTCCATCACCAACTCCTGGAGCTTCCTCAAATTCATGCCCATCGAGTCAGTGATGCCATCCAACCATCTCATCCTCTGTTGTCCCCTTCTCCTCCTGCCTTCAGTCTTTTCCAGCATCAGGGTCTTTTCCAATGAGTCAGTTCTTTGCATCAGGTGGCCAAAGTATTGGAGTTTCTGCTTCAGCATCAGCCCTTCCAGTGAATATTCAGGGCTGATTTCCTTCAGGATGGACTGGTTGGATCTCCTTGCAGTCCAAGGCACTACATTTTATAAATCTTAATAGAAACATTACTGACATCAGTAAAGTTTACATCTACAAAGTATTTTAATCATAAGGAACTTAGATATAAGGCATCTTTGAAATTCTTTACAAAGTGTTGTATTTGTATTTCATTCATAGACGGAAATGGATCTCGTTTAGGACACCGAGGAGGGTTTCTTTCAATTTCATTATGGTACACACAGAATTTAGTGAAGAAAAAGAATAGCCCCCTTTGGAATAGTTGACTAAGTCAGCTGTTTGAAATTCTTGGTGTAAAAGGTCCTAGGGCCTTGCAAGCTGTAGAAAGAGGAAATATATTAGCTTCAATATTCCCAATTCATTCTTTGCTGTGTCAGTGTTTTACAGATTTCAAGGCTTTTTTCTTTTTTTTCATGAATATTTATGAAATTTGTTCCTGTCATTCAACAACAGGTTGTAGAGCACATCTTAGGGAAATTATCCTGCCTTGGTAGAAGAAAGAAAGATATAAAGATGAAAGATAGTGATGCCTTTAAAAAACTCTGGAATTTTAGAGGGCAGATAAAACTGTATCACTGTAGCAATAAAAGAAGACAAGTAGGGTGAAGTTACTATTGAAAGAGAGGCACAAAGTGTTATAGTAATTCCGATTTGAGAGACATTGCTTCTAGTTGGGAAAACTGGTAATCCGGGGAATGCGAGAATGGTAGAAAGGGGGAAAGGGCCCAGGGTTGGAAGGGACAGTTTGGGTAGTGTTTTAGAAACAGCATTAAGGCAGTATCACCAAGTAGTACTTATTAAAAGGAAAAGGGTAGAATTAGGTCAGAGAATTTGGATTTCTTGTAAAAATTTTTGAGTGTGATGCTTTCTAGATTCAAAGAAGTTGTTAAAGGTTTTTGAGCAAAGGAGAGAGCACTCACTGTATCTTAGAAAGATTAATCCAGCCACGGTATGTAACAGAGAGAGGTAGGTGGAAGGAACGGGGAGAACCAGGTATGGTGATGTTATTAATACTATAGGCAAGACAATAAACAAGGATGGAAATGTCAGTGAAAGTCAACAAGCATTAGTTGATTTGGGCAGTTAGAATTAGTAGAAAATAGTCACCGATATCTGGTTATCAGGGGTATATAAGACAAGAAGAGGGAAGAGTTGGAGATCCTTTCCAAGATTTCAGCTAAGAGGATCAGAGGCATGGTTGCGAGCACTATTACCAGAAAAAGTGAAGCGAGGCTAAGGTTGGTTGAGACTGGACAGAAGGGACAATGTGAGGGGATGAAGAATTGTGCTCTAAATTCATTGAGGTTTTGACATATGTCACCTCTCCAGCTAGAGATGTCCAGCAGGCTCTTGGCAAGATAGTACTAGGCTAGTATAGAAAGTCCTAGACCTTTAAGAAAGCATTTAAGTAAGGAGTCTTAGGAACTTAGTTTAAAAGTCAATATTTCATGAGGCAATGACTATAGTTATTATTTATTTATTTAGTCAGTGGAATTAAACCAAATGCCATGAAACCAAATTCATGAGGCTGAGAGACTTGTATCCAGTTAGACGATATACATGGAGGAAATGATGAGATGCTACTGGAAAGAAACCGATGGATATAATTTGAATACACAAGAAAGCTAAGTTTCAAATACAGAGCAGACACAGTAAACATCCATAATACTAGGTCAGCAATGAATGAACAACAACAAAATGAATTAACTGATACTGGATGTGTGTGCTTAGTCGTTCAGTTGTGTCCAACTCTTTGGGACCTTTTGGACTGTAGCCCAGCAGGCTCCTCTGTCCATGGGATTTTTCAGGTAAGAATATTGGAGTAGGTTATCATTTCCTTCTCCAGGGGATCTTCCTGACCCAGGGATGGAGCCTGCATCTCCTTGTGTCTCCTGCATTGCAGGTGGCTTCTTTACTCACTGAGCCATTGGGGAAGCCCCCAGTACCAGATAGATTCTTACAAAAATGTCTCTTCTACCTTCATCAGATATTTCAAATACCTATACAGGCTACCTGGCATATGAAAATCTGTGTACTTACATAATTCTGAGTTGTGTTTCTTTGGTGTACGTTTTCCATGGAGAAATTTGATAGGATCATTTGTTGGTAAGGTGTTTGTATGTTTGATTCCTATGTACATTTGATACTTGTGATTTTTCGACTTTGTTAATTCTCAGAATTGAAAACTTGAACTTTGTTAAGAAAGCATTTTGCCTGTTTTTGGTTTATAAACAATATCTGACACAAAACTACTGCAGTTAGAATTCCCTTAGATTTTTCAAAGGAAGTGGCTTAGAAGCTTGAGGATTCAAGGGAAAAAATTGGTATGCTTTGTTCAGAGAAAAGCTACCAAGTTTATGAGGAAATGTAATAATAAAAATACTTGTGAATTGATTTGGTCTGAATATTTTTCCTAGAGCCTTTCAGTCGTCTGTTACTTATTAGAATCAATTCTATGCAACGTGGAACAAAGCATAAATTATTTCTTTGGATCAGCTGAATAAATTTTACCTCCCTTTTATACCTGCATATATGTCAGAAATGATTGGGAAACATTGAATGATGCTTAATTATTTTGAAAATAGAAACAAAATTGGAGATTTATGAAGCTTAGTTCTAAGACTGAAATGGGAAAAATCAATTTCCAGCTGAAAATCTTTCCATTGACACTGGGCCAAGTAAATAGTTTTCTTTTGAGACAATATTTCTGTAGCTGTATCACAGAAATTAAGGCCTGACAGTGGCCAGTAAAGTTTCACTGCCTCAAAGTTTTAAGGAAAGTGAATGTAGATTTGTAAAGTTCTTGATTAAAATATATGTAGATAAGAAATAAGGATTTACTATATAGCATAGAGAGTTATCTATGCTACCCAATATCTTTTAATAGCCTATCATGGAATATAAGCTGCAAAAAAACACAGAAGACAAATCAGTATGCTCTATACCTGAAAGTAACAGAGTATGATAAATCAGCTATACTTCAATGAAAAAAAATATATATATATTAAGTAATTGATATTTACTTACAGAATTAATGAGACTGCTGATTTAAATTTTTCAACCAGTCCCCCTATAATCTCTAACCTTTTCCATTTGTTTTTCAGGTACTATAAAAATTATTCCAATAAATCTGAAAAGCTCTTATGCATCAGTAATAAAGCTTATGCATCAGTAATAAATAGTCCATAATTCTTAACATGGCTTTCAGAAATATCTGCAGATTTTCTGTTCACAAAGTACCTCTTTTCCTTTTTTTTAAATTTTAAAAACTCTTTTAATTTTGATATAATTTTAAACTTTACAGACAAGTGGCAAAAATTGCATAGTGAGTTTAAAGTACCTCTTTTCTAATGCTAGGTCTTCTACTAGATTAAGGACCAAGTACCTTATAGGTACCTGAAATAGTTTCTACTCTCATTCTGAAATTTTGAAAAAATTATTTGTTTTGGCTGTGAAGGATCTTCATGGTGGTGCCCGGGCTTACTAGTTATGACGTGAGGGCTCAGTAGTTGCAGCGCACAGGCTTAGTTCCCTGACCCGGGATTGAACCAAGGTCCCCTGCATCAGGAGTGTGAGATCTTATCCACCGAATCACCAGAGCAGTCCCTCATTCTGCAGTTGTACTCCACCTTCAAGATACAACCCCAGAGCTGTATTTTATGAGAAGCTTCATTGCCATTAGTTCAAAATAATTTCTCTTGGAGAATTGGTTGTTGTGGTAACCTTGGACTTGTACACGGCAGCAACTGTCTGGAAGTGAGTGGATGGTCCTTGGTTCTTTGCTCCTCAGTAGCCTGACCAACCGCTGTGTTTTTGCCAATATCGAGTGTGTCACCCATCTGACATCAAGTTTGTGCTATTATTTTTCTTACACACTGTTCACTTTGTGCGTTTATGGTACCCGCATTTCAGTTTGCAGCTCTGGGGAATAGCTTGTGCCTGAGTAGATCAGGCCCCGTTTGGTAACCATTTTAGCCATTTGTAAGTGTTCAGCTCAGGGGCATTAGGTACCTTCACGGCACTGTACAACCACACCATTGTCCATCTCCAGCCCTCTTGCATTATCTCAAGCTGAGTCTCTGGAGAAGAACAACCTGCCCTGGGAGGTGGGAGGATCTGGTTTAAATAATCAGGTCACTTAACCTGTACCTCTAATACATCTTGGATATTTGAGCTGTAGAAATAAGGCTCTACAGCTGTTAAATTTGATGATTACCACATGTGTGGAGAAGGAAATGGCAACCACTCCAATATTTTTGCCTGGGAAATCCCTTGGACAGAGAAGCCTGGTGGGCTATAGTCCATGGGGTCACAAGAGTCGAACACGACTTAGCTACTAAACTGCCACCATCACCACCACCACCATGTGTATGGAAAGTTGGTTACTACATTTGCAGCTCTTTTTAAAGAAAACTTTTTATATTGAATGTGGGCATTAGAAACACTAACTCTCATATTTGAGATCTTTCCCTTTATCGGTGAATGCAAATCTTCATGACCTACCCTTGATGTTAATGTGATATGTGGGTGAAGTTTTAACATATTGGCATTTACTGATTTTTCAAAAAGTGCTGCATATATTTAATTGTTTAAAAAGTGGAAAGGATGTGTAGTGAGTATTTTTCTCCCATGAGACAAGTCACTGATACCAGTTTTTTTGTGTGTTCTAGGAACACTCAGTGTATTTCTTCTTATTGTGCAGTACAGCATATGTATAGAATTGTATAGAAAGCATATATGTTCAATATGAAGAATCATAATAAAAACAAGCCCTGGCGCATATATATAGAATTGTATAGAAAGCATATATGTTCAATATGAAGAATCATAATAAAAACAAGCCCTGGCGCTCAGTGGTAAAGAATCTGCCTGTCATCACAGGTTCAATTCCTGGTATAGGAGGATCCCACATGCCGTGGAGTAATTAAGCCCATGCACCACAACTATTGAGCCTTTGCTCTAGAGCCCAGGAGCCACACCTACTGAAGCCTGCATGCCTTAAAGCCTGTGCTCCACAAGAGAAGCCACCACATTGAGAAGCCACACACAGCAACTGGAGAGTAGCTCCCACCCTCCGCAACTCAGAGAAAGCCTGTGCAACAAAGACCCAGCACAGCCAAAAATAAATTAATGAAACATTTTTTAAATTAAAAAAACCAAGCCCTCAGGAAAAAGGTGTTGCCAGTCCTTTAAATCTGTGTGTGCCTCCCTAGTTCGACCAGCCTCCTTTCTCTTAAGAATTGACCACAATTCTGACTTTTGTGATGACCATTCTCTCTGTCCAGCAAAGAAGCAGGGACACTGAATCCTAAAAGCCCTTGCTAACTTACATTTTTCAGATATAGAGACTGAGCCTCTAAAGCACTGATGAATTCTTCATCTTTTTTTTTTAAACTACATTGTAGATGTTTCCGTGTAATTATAGTACCTGAGCTGAAACTTTGCTCCTCTTATCACCAGGACGTGATTTAGAGATTTGAAAAGTAATTCCACCTATAAGAGCACTTCAGAATTTAATATATTCATGTTATTTTAGACATATTGCATACCTGCTAATGTAGCACGGAGCTTTGGAAAATGGAAGACAGTTTTTAAAATTGTAGAGCATTCAAAAATGGCATCTGGGAATTACTAAATTTTTATTGTGAGAAGGATTAACATTCAAAAAGAGAGCTTAGTCTTACTTTGATGGTCTTCAGGGTGCTTATGCATAGCAGGTTATTAATAAATGTTTACTGAGTAGTCTTGAACTGAACGGTTCATTTGTCATAGGTGTTCTTCAGTCATTCTGCACATCACTAATACTTTTCCTCTGTTTAGTGACTTGAGAACAGTATTGGCCTACCTGACTCTGTCTTTTGCTTTAATTTTCACCCTTTCTTATCCGTCACTCAATTCCCCATCTTTTACAATAAGCATCCTAAGAAGACTTTTCGGGCTTCTTTTGATCTGAGTGAGAAAAGGAACAAGTATCTTCTTTTGAAGATACTTTTCTTATTTCAATTTTGGCTCTCTCGTCACTTTGTCCATGTAATGTATTAGAAATGATGTCCCCTGACACTGGTCACGATGGAGCAGAGACTGTCAGATCAACTATATTGAGAAGACTCTTCTCAGACCTGGTCTGTTACTGAGCCTGATTAACTGACACCCTCTCCCAGGATAAGAGTGGAAGGCACACTTGTGCAATTGCTTTACTAGAAGTAAAAACCCATGTGTGTATGTGCATTTGTAACTATTCATTTTAAGATGTTCTGGGCCTGCTCCTGAGTAACTTCCTGCCTGGAATTCACTCATTTCACCTGGCAAACTCCAGCTCTGCTGGTCCTTGGATATTTTTACCATACAGCTCATGTTCCAAGTGTTGGAACAAAGAGAGGAAGCTTGTAAAGAAATTTCATTTTACAGAACTTGTAAAATATTCATGGTTCATGATTCGTCATTCTTTAAAATTCAGAAACGACAGAGTAATTTGTGGGAACAAATAATTAAGGGAAAACTGGTTTTGTGTTGGAAAGGAGGAGAAGGCAGAACAGAGAGCTGGGCGTAGATACTGGAAAATGACGATAATTTAGCAGGTAATCAAAGATGTTGAGAGCAGTGCTTGTCACGATTTCAAGGAAATATAGAATATTTTCTTTCATTTCATCTGCTGTGGGTCAGTTCTCCTTGAGTTTGCTGCTTCTCCCGTTTCTTGTTTGTGAGGGCTTCAAGCTCTTTTTTTTCCCCCCTCTTATTAAAAAAAAAAAAGTCTTTCATTTTGTTTAAAATTTTTTTGAAATTCCAGTTGACATTGGGAAGGCAATAATGTACTTCACTATGGCATACTAATGCTCTGAAAAGCAAAGAAAAGCAAGGAAAAGAATTTAGAAGGAAGAAAAGCTAACTTTTCCATGGTGAAGTAATCCTGAACTTTTCTGAGAAATCCTGGAGGACTGACATTCAGATGTTAAGGGAAAAGTCCCTCAGATGTGTTGGCTTCTGAGGGACCTGAGGAGGCCCCAGGGTACATCAAGATGTAAAGGAAATTTATTAGTACCTGCTTCTCTGTAGGCTTTCTGAGTTCCCTGAGGCTCATCCAGCCTTCGGAGTATCTTGAGAGAAAAAGTTCTGGCGAAGAAAAACTCAATTTTCTCTTGACTTAGTCCTATTAGAAAGCAACTTAAGTCCCAGCTGCTCTAAAGGATATATATGAAAATCTTTTTTAAAAATTGGGATTTTTGGTTATTTGTCTTGTCTGTATTCTGCATAACAACTGTATCCAATAAAGAAGTCTTTTCTAAATACACTGAAACAAAAAAGGAAATTGAATTGAGAAACATTTATGCACACAGATACAGTCTCTGGGCATTTCCCCCCCTGCCCCGCCCCCCAGGTGTCTGCAGGGGACTGACTCCAGGACCTCCTGCAAATACCAAAACCCAAAGATCCATATACATGGAATAGTTGAGTATTTGCATATGACCTATGCACCTCTTCCTATGTACATTAAATCATCTCTAGATTACTTAAAATACCTAATACTGTGTAAATGCTATGTAATTAGTTGCTAGCACAGAAAATTCAAATTTTGTTTTGTGGGACTTTTTGGAATTTTTTTTTTTTAACATTTTTGATTTGAGGTTTGTTGAATCTGAGGAAGATGAACCCACAGATATGGAGAGCTGACTGTATCAGAAATTTACAGCCAGATTAAGGAAAGGTTTTTATCTTAACTACTTTTTCCCTGGGAAATTCCAGAAGTATGAGGACTAAAGTATTAGCAAATATGGCTTCTGTGTCCTCAGACCTTTATATTGTCTTTCTTAACAGCAGAGATATACAGTTTTATAAAATTTTGTTTTCAGTATTGAACCACGGAAACTCACTTCTCAAATGGCTGCTAATATCTAGACTTACATGTTTATTTTCATTCTGTGGTAATAATGAGAACCTACCAATGATTAGCTTTCACAAATGTTTGAGATGCTGTGTAAGAGTATACACCATTTTAAACTTTTACCTTTCTTTCAGTATGCTTTTAGGCAATTAATAAATGGCATAATTTAGTACTTTGCCAATACTTCATTGCTTATTTGCAAAGAGGCATTTAAGAGAATGAATTGGGAGTGTAGATTTATAATTCTTTCACCTACTCAGTCAGATAATATAGTTTTTAAGGAGTTAAGAAACTTGAAATATAATCTCCCACTTCTCATTTTGAAAACAGAAATACATTATTTTTCAGAACTGTGGTATTGAATTATCTGTTGTTTTGCAGTGAGGACATTTTCTCAGTGAACGCACATTTTCTTTGAGATAGTCACCGGAATAATCATCAAAAAGAAACACCTACCATTTAATGTACTATAATACACAAATATTCTCTTGAGTTCTGTTTGTGAGATTGACTGGATATTTTTAGTGATCTGTTAGGATAATTTTCATTCTTTATCTTCCCTGCAGTATGATAAATTCTTTCCAAATGATTTTATTCAACCCCAGGAAACTGAAAATAAATGAAAAAAATCTTATTTTGTACTTTCTCAGAAAATGTTTCATCAATACTTAACTGTTCTGTAATCTCACATATTGTCTGATTAGTATCTGCTTAGGAGGTGGAAGGTTCTGGAGTTCAATGGGCAGTGATAGGTGTTCTGTTAGCTGCAGACGTCTAGCTGTACAAGCTGGCAGTCAGATAAGGCTGCCCAAGGGAATTCCTGCTGTCAGCCACCTCCAGATAGGTGTTCAAGCTGGTGGATGAAGCCCAAAGAGGACAAATCCAGGCATGGAATTTGTGGATGTGCATTCTTCCCAGTGGTCAAGAACTTGAGAATTTAGAGCTCTCCTAGGTGGTGCCAGTGGTAAACAAACACCTGACAATGCAGGAGACATCAGAGATGCAAGTTCAGTCCCTGGGTTGGGAAGATCCCCTGGAGGAAAGCTTCTCAACCTGCTCCAGTATTCTTGCCTGGAGAATCCCAGGGACTGAGGAGCCTCAGTTCAGTTCAGTTCAGTCGCTCAGTCATGTCCGACTCTTTGTGATCCCATGAATCGCAGCAAGCCAGGCCTCCCTGTCCATCACCAACTCCCGGAGTTCACTCAGACTCACGTCCATCGAGTCAGTGATGCCATCCAGCCATCTCATCCTCTATTGTCCCCTTCTCCTCCTGCCCCCAATCCCTCCCAGCATCAGAGTCTTTTCCAATGAGTCAACTCTTCGCATCAGGTGGCCAAAGTACTGGAGTTTCAGCTTCAGCATCATTCCTTCCAAAGAAATCCCAGGGCTGATCTCCTTCAGAATGGACTGGTTGGATCTCCTTGAAGTCCAAGGGACTCTCAAGAGTCTTCTCCAACACCACAGTTCAAAAGCATCAATTCTTTGGCACTCAGCCTTCTTCACAGTCCAACTCTCCCATCCATACATGACAACAGGCAAAACCATAGCCTTGACTAGACGGACCTTTGTTGGCAAAGTAATGTCTCCGCTTTTGAATATGCTATCTAGGTTGGTCATAACTTTCCTTCCAAGGAGTAAGTGTCTTTTAATTTCATGGCTGCACTCACCATCTGCAGTGATTTTGGAGCCCAGAAAAATAAAGTCTGACACTGTTTCCTCTGTTTCCCCATCTATTTCCCATGAAGTGATGGGACTGGATGCCATGATCTTCATTTTCTGAATGTTGAGCTTTAAGCCAACTTTTTCACTCTCCACTTTCACTTTCATCAAGAGGCTGTTCAGTTCCTCTTCACTTTCTGCCATAAGGGTGGTGTCATCTGCATATCTGAGGTTATTGATATTTCTCCCGGCAATCTTGATTCCAGCTTGTGTTTCTTGCAGTCCACCATTTCTCATGATGTACTCTGCCTATAAGTTAAATAAACAGGGTGACAATATACAGCCTTGATGTACTCCTTTTCCTATTTGGAACCAGTCTGTTGTTCCATGTCCAGTTCTAACTGTTGCTTCCTGACCTGCATACAGGTTTCTCAAGAGGCAGGTCAGGTGGTCTGGTATGCCCATCTCTTTCAGAATTTTCCACAGTTTATTGTGATCCACACAGTCAAAGGCTTTGGTATAATCAATAAAGCAGAAATAGATGTTTTTCTGGAACTCTCTTGCTTTTTCCATGATCCAGCAGATGCTGGCAATTTGATCTCTGGTTCCTCTGCCTTTTCTAAAACCAGCTTGAACATCAGGAAGTTCACGGTTCATATATTGCTGAAGCCTGGCTTGGAGAATTTTGAGCATTACTTTACTAGCATGTGAGATGAGTGCAATTGTGCAGTAGTTTGAGCATTCTTGGACACTGCCTTTCTTTGGGACTGGAATGAAAACTGACCTTTTCCAGTCCTGTGGCCACTGCTGAGTTTTCCAAATTTGCTGGCATATTGAGTGCAGCACTTTCACAGCATCATCTTTCAGGATTTGAAATAGCTCAACTGGAATTCCATCACGTCCACTAGCTTTGTTCATAGTGATGCTTTCTAAGGCCCACTTGACTTCACATTCCAGGATGTCTGGCTCTAGGTCAGTGATCACACCATCATGATTATCTGTGTCGTGAAGATCTTTTTTGTACAGTTCTTCTGTGTATTCCTGCCATCTCTTCTTAATATCTTCTGCTTCTGTTAGGTCCATACCATCTGAGGAGCCTGGTGGGCTACAATCCATAAGGTCACAAAAAGTCAGACATAACTGAAGTGACTTGCGCACACATACAAGCAGGATAAATAGGTCATGAGGACAAGGCTGTAGAAAAATTCTGATAGTCGGACACCAAGAGGTATCTTGGATTGAAGAATTTGGGCATAGAAGCCCTGTGATCTGTTGCAAACCTGGCAATGGTTGCCTATCAGTTTCTGACTATCCACTGAGGGCTGGTCATCCCTGGTTAGAGCTGCCATGTGGGTGACAAGAAGACTTTGCAGTAATTATCCATGATTCAGGCTGGAATGGTTTAGAGTCTATTTGCCTCTGGCAGAGTTGGTTCAGAAATAGGATTTATAAGGTTGGGATCAATGAGTACAATGGGGGAAGGACTTGTTTTATTAATATATTAAAAAAATTTTTAACAGCTTTATTGAGATTTAACTCTCATACCATGTAACTTAACCCTTTTAAATTGTATAGTTCAGTGGTATTTAGTTTATTCATGGAGTTGCACACCCATTAGCACAGTCAATTTTAAATAATTTTTATCACTCTGAAAGGAAAGTCCCCTAATGCCTTCCCAATGTTTTCTAATCTCCAGCCCCCTGGCAACCTCGAATCTATATTCTATGTCTATAGACTTGCCATTCCACATATTTCATATGGTTTCATATGATTTGTGGTACTCTTTGACTGGCTTTTTTCACTAAGCATCATATTTTCAAGAATTGTCTGTGGTGTAGTTTGTATCGGTATTTTTTTATTGCTAAGTCATATTCCATTGTAGGATATACCATTTTTTATATATTCATTCATCAGTTGATGGATATTTGCATTATGTCTTCTTTTTGGCTATTATGAACAATGCTGCTATGAATATTCCTATACAGTTTTTTTAATGTGAACATGTAATTTATCTTGCATATTTCATGTAGGAGTAGAATTGCTAGGCTGGTTAATATGTTGTAATTTTTTGTATGTATCTGGGGCCATTATCAGCTAATGTGAATTATTTTATCAATAACATAAAACCTCAAATTATTTGTGGTTGCCATTAAAAGGCCTTTTGCTTTTAGTACAGTCAAGTTTTCTGAATTGTTAGTAGCTAGCCCTTCTTTTCTATCCAGATTTTTAAAATATTTAAGCCTATTCTGAATTTCTTTGGCTTGTGGTCTCTTTGGCAGTTATTCTGTTACTTTTTTATAAGAATGTGATGACTTTTGGCACCATGTAAGGGTTCTTGCTTATAATTTATATATATGAATTTTAAGTGTCTTAAGAATGGTAATATATGTATGTTGACTTTTTTAAACAGAGAATTCTAAGGTATAATATGTTACAAGTTGTTAATAGTTTCCTTACACTGAAATGCAAACTCCCATGATTTGATTTGTCACTTCATTATGCTTGTAATGAGATTAATTATTTTTAACCGGATTCTTCAGCGAAGTTTTCCTTTAATGATGAAGATAATAAAGATAGACTAGACCAGCAGAAATATTCTTTTCTCTATTTTTCTAGACATTTTCGTAGCTGTCTTTATGGTTTACTCCAGGACCATAACTTGAGAATATAGTTGTTCACAGTATGAATTTTATGTGTTTGGATTTTTAGTTTCTTCTTATGAGTCATTCTGAGCATAGTTCTTGTTTTTTTCCTATTTATTTCATCCTCTCTCTTCCTTTCACACTCCCTTTCTCTCGTCTCTCACTGGTCCTGTGAAATAACGTGGTTGGATTTCTGCTTTGAGCTATCTTTAAATTTGAATTCACACTGTAATAGAACATTGAGTCTTTTTATGATAACTGTTTTGTAATTATGTGGTTGAAATCATGCATCTTTATTTTCATCATGTTATCATGTTCAGAATCGAAAGCATCATTTGGCCCTTAGATTATATTGACACTCACTCTCTTCTTTATTATTTTGCTTTTATTTATATTAGATTTTGAGATGTAAAATATGTTTCTTTTAAGAAAAACATAAATATAAAGCTTATAAATTATACAGTGAGATATCTCCCACACTATGATTCTTTATTTCCCAAGTACCACAACCCAGAACAACCAGTTTTGAATGTGGCTTTCCTGAAAATGTTATTATACATACATACATTTCACACACTTATATTCACATACATTTTTTTAAGGAAATGTTGTTATTTTATACATTACATATGCTTCAATATCTTGACTTCCTTGCCCCCACCCCATCTAGAACTGACACTGAAGGGTGATATAACTAATTTCTACTTTTATGTTTGCTTTGGCAGCCAGGGGTCTCTGGGCTCACAGTTCCCAGGAACCTTCTGTCCAATTCAGTTCAGTTCAGTTCAGTCGCTCAGTCGTGTCTGGCTCTTTGTGACTCCATGAATCACAGCATGTCAGGCCTCCCTGTCCATCACCAACTCCCAGAGTTCACTGAGACTCACGTCCATCAAGTCAGTGATGCCATCCAGCCACCTCATCCTCTGTTGTTCCCTTCTCCTCCTGCCCCCAATCCCTCCCAGCATCAGAGTCTTTTCCAATGAGTCAACTCTTCACATGAGGTGACCAAAGTATTGGAGTTTAAGCTTCAGCATCAGTCCTTCCAAAGAAATCCCAGGGCTGATCTCCTTCAGAATGGACTGGTTGGATCTCCTTGAAGTCCAAGGGACTCTCAAGAGTCTTCTCCAGGACCACAGTTCAAAAGCATCAATTCTTTGGCACTCAGCCTTCTTCACAGTCCAACTCTCACATCCATACATGACCACTAGAAAAACCATAGCCTTGATTAGATGGACCTTTGTTTGCAAAGTAATGTCTCTGCTTTTGAATATGCTATCTAGGTTGGTCATAACTTTCCTTCCAAGGAGTAAGTATCTGTCCAATTACAGTTGCCTATTAAAGGACCAATTTTCTGGTTTAATTTGTCTTCTGTCTTAAAAAAAATTTTTTTTTGGTGGGAAGTGGGCTATTATATCTTCTTTACATGAGCCATGTAAGCAGTTTTAGTAAATAGGAGAATTGAAAAGTTATTATTTAAGAAAGACGTCTATTTGACCTTATGCACCAGTTATTGTTAGATGCTATTCTGTATAATTTATGACTTTGTAAGTTCTAAACATCAAGATAATATTTGGGAAATTACTTTTTCAGTGTTATAGTGGGTGCTGAAGTACTCCAAATAAACTACTTTAATATAGTTCACAAACTCAGGAAAGTATTTTTTTAATCTAATGAGAGCATTATTTAAAAAAAAAAAAAAGACACTAATAATTTTCTATTTGAAACATTTTAAACCGTTTTGAAATAGAGGGTGATTCTTTTTTTTTTTTTTTAGGGTAGTGACTGTTTCATCCTTAAGATAAACTCTTGTGCATCTGTTATCATCCTTGTTGATATAGTTACACTGTATTCTTTGGCAACATGTTTAAATAGGAAATGTATTTCATGGATTTTTGTAGTTCTCCGAGTCTGCACTATTATGGTTTGGCTGTAGTGAACATTGATTTTGTTACCCTTGGGGACCGCTTATCTCTGGACCCTAGGTGATTCCCTTGAACATGGATTCACAGGTGGTAAATTGCTAGAATTTTTGCTTCAGTGAAGGAAGTCATTTCACATGGGTCTGTCCTCATTTGCCTTTATGTATAGAATTCTTAGGAGCTCAGTATCATTTTCTTAGCAAGGAAATCAGGCCTGAAATATGTCTGTTTGGAAAATTAGATTAGAATTGATTTTCAGTTAGGGTTACTAATTAGTGCTCCAGATTAGTAGTAGTATTAAAAGTTATTTTTGGAAGTTGTGTGTGTGTGTGTGTGTGTGTGGTTTATTGTCTTTTTCTTATATGACTTAATGTCCATGTATTAAATTGTGGCTCTTGGTTTTGATCCTTTTCTAGAGGGCAGTGAGATGAACTGGTCAATCATTGTCTGGTGACTTTATTGCTAGGACTCCAATTATTTAATTAAAAGAACTAGGACTAGAATTACTACTATTCCTATATTCTTGCATCTGTTAGCGGTTAGCTTAGCCAAGATTGTTTTTCAGTGTTTTTATGAATCATCAGGATAAGCTGTTCTGTAACATTCATTCATTCATCATTTCTCTCAGTCAAACATCTTGAAACAGTTTCTACTCACAGTCTTGACATCGTCACTTCCCATTTGCTCTCAATATAATGCATTCTAGCTTTTGCTTCAACCACATCAGTGCTGTGGTTGCCAGGATCATCAATGACTTTATTGCTTACATTTTCCCAAGTCTTACCTAATTTTGTCTTTCTGTACCATTTTACATGGAAATATTCTCCAAGTGTTCTCATCTCTTGGCATATCACATACTCTTACTTTTATTGCTGTAGTTGGCTATCTCTTCCATTTATTCTTTGTTGGCTTTCTCTCCTTTGTTCAATACTTAGCTAATTTTCCAGAATTTTGTCCTGAAACAGATTTTATTTTCACTTAGTGCACTCTTCTCTGGCCTCTTTCTCTATTTGCTGATGACTTTCAAATCTTTATCTCTAGACCTTGACTTTCTTGAGCTCTAAATTCTTCTGTCTAACTGCTTACTAGATATTTCAGTTGGTGAATTCACAGATCTTTTAAAACCCAAATCCATGTCTCTCACTGTATTCCCTTTTCCCCCTTAATCTTGCTCAGTTACCCAAGACAGAAGTTTAGGCATCCTCCTTGAAGATTTTCTCTCCATCATTTGTCACATCCAGGCAATCTAATACCAAGTCCTATTGCTTCTTACTTTCTTTCTTGTCTTACTGCTTTTACTGCCATTATTTCTTGAATCACAAAACCATGTAAACAGAGAAGGTAAGGTAATAGGTTGTATTAGGGGTGTCTGCAGGAAGCTGCAATGGGAGTTGCTAGGTAGAGGGAGGAGGCACTTAACCAAGCCTTGAGATGTCAAAGTCTAGAAGTTGCCATCTGCAGATAGAAGAATGTATTAGCATTATCCTGGCCAAAGGGACATGAGGCCTTATCAGGGGAATGAGAGAGAGGATATATTCCCAGGAAAGGCTCCAGCATGTGCCAGAAACTAGGCAGGTAACATTAAGACAAAACTTTAAAAATCTAACATTAAAAAGGAGTTTAGGAAAAATGGTTTGGCAAAGAAACTTCTAGGCTAAGGAAAAAAAAAAAAAGGAGAGAAACTAAAAGAGTCATGATCATTACATTAAATAGAGGAAGGATCATCTTTTGAAAATGGGAGTTTGTTCTGTGATATCAGCAGGAGGGGAAGGTAGGGCAATAGCACAAGGGTACCATTTCCCCCTGCTTTAATAGAAAGAAGAAAGTTTAGGATCTGCTGCATTGAGAGGCAATCTTTACTGTTCCAGATGTTCATATAGAAACTGGAAAATGCTTATCAAGTATATTGTAGATGGAATCATCATACTGATTGTTACAATGTTCATACTGCTAATAATACAATTATGGGAAATCATTATATTAACTGAATCATTATATAAAGGTAGCTTAGAGGGCCCTCTAAAGTCCACTTCAAACATCCTTTGCTATGATACTAAAGAACTTCAGACACTTAATAGTTTACTGTTAAACTTGAAAGCGTTTGCAAGAATAAACTACTTAATAGACAAAGTCTGAGCTTTCTTTTATATCTATTTTCTGATCAGGTATCATAAACAAAATGTATATATTTATTCTCAACTAAGATTATTAGTTTATAATTTCCTGAGAAATTGCCAGAAAAGAAATATTTTACTTTATTTCTGTATTCTTTAAAGAGCATCTTGCAACATCTAGATTTGAGGTGGGGAGACATAGAATCATGAAACAGTTTATATTTATTTGTTCAAAGCTCTGGTCTCATGAAAATTGCTATATGTATAGTTGTTTCAACAACTGTTATTATTAGGGGTTTGTATGAAAGTCTGCCAACATGGTCTCAATATTTATATTATAGATCAAAATGTTTTGAAAAGAGCTGCTTCTCAACTGTGATCTTTGTTGTTTTTGAAATCCAAAATGTACTGGAGTTGTTTTCATTTCATATAGTTGAAATAGTTTGTCTTGCCAGTCTTTTTTTTCCCTCTTTTATTTAAAGACCAGAAGTTCTTGGACAAAGAATTTCTATCTCAGACTGATAAGAAAAATGAGAGAATTTTTTCTGGAACAGAGAAGGGTGAGAATTAATAAAAATTACACCCTTAAATGTTAGTATCCTAGTGATCCTAACACATTCTCATCAATGATAATAACTCATTATTGAAATTATTCTTTGGTCCTAAGGTAGTCATGAGTTCTGGATATCATTAAGCAATGTATATTAAGCAATATAACAAAATACTAATTTTAGAGTTTCAGCTTGCCTTGCCTTCAGTAAATTCAGTTGAGCAGGACTCAGTTCCTAAGGAAAAAATACTTGAGACCTGAATAATATTTCCATGAATAAGGTAATTAATTTGTGATTGGTTCATTTGATGCTTTTAGGTTCACAGAAATCTTAGTGCTCAGAAATCTTGACACAGGCAATGCAGGTGTTTACATGAATATAAAATTAGCAACTATATTTAGCTGTAATTAAAATCTAGTGTGGTATGTAAAATCTGTTTGTCTTTGACTATAACTTATTCCAAGTTAATGAGATCTTAACAAGGCATAGAATGTATGTCCTTTTTGCAAAGGTGATGATATTTTCTTAATGAGTGTCTGTGTATGGATTAGCTAATTTTGACTTAGCTACAAACCTGCAAAAACATGATCTAAACTTTTTTTTTTATTATGGCCAATTTTCCTTTAAATTTATACTACTTGTACAAATACCCTGTATTATGAGCCTGGAAATTTCACAGGTGTGGATTTAATTTGTAGTGTGAGGCCACAGAGGTTGTACATATTGTATAAATGTTCATTTTTTTTTTCTTAGTTGGCTGAGTAAAATTAAGATTTTTCCAGTCATTGCTCTTTAACTTCCTGCTAATCCAACGTCATTTATCCCATAATCAATTTCTTTTTTTCATGTGATCTCTTGTTTTTTCTAGTCCTAATCCCAAGCGGAAAAATTAATACATTTTGAAGGATTCAGGAGGGATACTTTTAAATTTTTGTATTCTGTGTTTGTATTTCTCCCTCTCAAGCAAATTGCAATACTTAAGGCTCAATTCCAGCTGCTTTATGAAGCAGTGACAGAAGGTCATTTTAGAGATAAAATGTCACAAATCTACCAACTTCCTCCACCATCTCAAGGAGCTCTATAACTTCCCATTTTCTTGGCTTTTTAAACTGGAAACGCTTTATTTTGGGAAATTTTTAAAGACACTGACACAGTATCACCAACCCATGAAGGAGGAGATCTTTCTCTAATAGGGTAGTTGTTTTATTCTGAGTGTAAAGGGTGGTCACCTGAGAATTAGGGGAATAAATAAGTTTGATTTTATTATATTGACTTCCCTGCATAAATTATATTTATAACTGTGCAGTATGTTATGGATGTGCTTCTTAGATACGTGCATGTGTTCTTAGTTGCTTAGTTTTGCCTGACTCTGAATCCGCGTGGAGTGTAGCTCTCCAGGCTCCTTTGTCTATGGGATTTCCCAGGCAAGAATACTGGAGTGGGTTGCCATTTCCTCCTCCTCCATGGGATCTTCCCAACCCAGGGATCAAGCCTACGTCTCCTGCATTGACAGTTGGACTCTTTACCATTGAGCCACCCAGGAATCCCATGTTTTTTAAATAGATGTCCTATCATCAAGAAGATTTTAACCCTGAGCCTAGTTTAATACTTTTTTCTCCTTCTGAATTTACATAGATAAACTTTTGATTTTCCCATGGAGTCTCTCAGAACCCAAAGCACTCTTTGCTAATTGCTCTTTCATCCAAAATAATCACACAACTTTAGTTAAAGTTGAAGTACATTGCCCTAGAAAGTTTGTTGATGCATGGGGTAAAGTATAAGGCAAAAGTTAAAGGTACTGTCATCAAAGACTCTTGTCTCAGGACTTCCCTAGTGGTCTAATGACTAAGATTCCATGCTTCCAATTCAAGTGGGCTTGTAACACAGTGGGCCTGGGTTGGATCCCTGGTCAGGGAACTTGATCCCACATGCCGTGATTAAAGATCCTGTGTTCTGCAACTAAGACCTGGCACAGCCAAATAAAAATACTAAGGAAAAAAAAAAAAAAAGATTCTTGTCTCTCTCAGAAAGTGATAAAGTCTAGAAAATGAAGTCTAATGAGGTGGATGAACCTACAGCCTATTATATAGAGTGAAGTGAGTCAGAAAGAGAAAGATAAGTATCGTATATATACGATGCATATATATGGAATCTAGAAAGATGGTACTGATGAATTTATTTGCAGGGCAGTAGTGAAGAAACAGACATAGAGAACAAACTTATGGACATGGAGGTAGGGGAGGAGGGAGAGGGTGAGAAGTATGGAGAGGGTAACATGGAAACTTACATTACCATATGTAAGGTAGATAGCCAGTGGGAATTTGCTGTATGACCCAGGGAACTCAAACAGGGGCTCTGTGACAATCTGGAGGGGGGGGATGGGGAGGGAGATGGGAGGGAGGTTCAAAAGGGAGGGGACATATGTATACTTATGGTTGATGCTTGTTGATGTTTGACAGAAAACAACAAAATTCCGTAAAGCAATTATCCTTCAATTTAAAAAATTTTTAAAAATGAGTGGTCATCATTTTAGAATTAGAGTTTCATGGAAGAAGTGGGGAGGGGACTTTAAAGGTGGAAGTTTAAATTTGGATTTATCGAAAGAACTAGAAAATAGTGTATTTTAAGGGAACTACAAATACACCCAAAGTCTAGGTTCAGGTGTGAGTATTGCGTGCAGGAAAAACAAGAAAATGAGTTTAGCTTTGTCCGATGAAGAGCAGGTTGGATTGGATAGTTTCAGTGGAAATATGCAAATTCCTGTTTATTTTTATAAGTAATTGGGCTTTATTAAAGATTTATATCAATTATGCTGAAGCAACACTGAGACTGGGTCAGAAATTGTACTGCTGTATACTTCTACATACATACACGTGTTCACTTTTCACAATGGTGTTTTGAATGTACAGTTGAGTTCCTAGTGTCTATGGCTTGCCATGGGACTTCCCTGGTGGCTCAGATAGTAAAGAATCTGCCTGCAAAGCAGGAGGCCCAGGTTCAGAAGATCCCCTGGAGAAGGGAATGGCTACCTACTCCATTCTTGCCTGCAGAACTCCATGGACTGAGGACCCTGGAGGGCTAGAGTCCTTGGGATTGCAAAGAGTTGGACAGGACAGAGCCATTAACACTTTTTACATGGCTTGCCATATTTGTGATTAGGTTGTTATTTTCATCGTCTTCCTGAAAAGAGAAAAACCAGTAGGATATTGTTCTCTTTAATATGTCACATACGATTATAAGGTTACTTTTACATTTGCAAAAGAGGGATATATATATGAATAAAAGCATGGCTCCTTAATTTGGAAGTGAATCAGTATCATGTAGGAAAAGCAAAACCCTATAGAAACATGTATGAAACTCAGTGTTTATTAAGGAAAAATCCTAATCGTCGTCTTTGTCAAAGGACAGAGATAATACCATTTAACGTTTAATGTCCTTTATTCAAGTCAAACAAGGTGAGTGCAGTGCCTCACAAGCAGTAGGGTACTCTTCCCAAGGGATTTGGGGCAAGAGTGAGGTTTTTTTTTTCCAGTATAAATTTATTTGGCTGCATTGGGTCTTCATTGCAGTATGTGGTATCTTTGCTGCATTATGCTGGGTCTTTCACTGAGGTGTTAGGATTCTCTAGTTGTGGCACAGGGACTTATTTGCTCTTTTCCAGATCAGGAATGGAATCTGTATCGCCTGCATTGGAAGGGGCCACTGGGCCACCAGGGAAGTCCTTCAAGAGTGAGTTTTATTGTGTTTAGAAGAAGCAGTGTGGAAACAAGGACATGACTGGCTAAGAAGTTGGAGTTTCTTATAAGGCTGAGAGGTCCTGTTTTCTAGGGTAAGATAAGCCAGCTGTGGTTGATTATGATTGGTGGATGATGCTCTTTCCTGGACAAGAGGTGTTTCCCAGAAGTGCAGGCTGACTTAGATTCTGATTTGTGACCTGAGCTGGACTACTGGGATGGCCTGTATGTGGGTCCATACAACTTTCATTATCCTCTTATGTTGTTTTAAATGAACTTGAAAATTAGTATTGGAAAAGCCTCTCTGACCAGTTCAAATGGCTGATGTTTATGTGATTTTTGATCCAGATATCCAAAATACAGAGTTTCATACAGAGGTACAATCATTTTCTAAACTGAATTAAGCTTCTGGTATAAAGTACCAGAGTATTTGGGGTATAATGACCTCTCATTTGGGTGATTAAGAATTAAAAGAATAAAATTCATAACACATGTGCTATTATATAGTTTTATAAACTGTTAATAACCTAATAATAAGTCTAAGAGCTTTATAATAAAGAGGAAATTATGATAGCTAGGTATATGTTTAGTTATATATTTGATCATACATTTATTTTTAGAGGACTAATGTATATTTTTCCCCCCAGCTGTTCTGTTTTTTAGTTATATTTTTCCATAGTGTTTTTTTTTAAATAGCTATCATTTCATAATTCTTAGTTTATCAGAGAAACCAGCTTTATCTCATTTTTAACAAATAGTGCTAATGAATTCAAGTCTAGTTGGCATAGATTCTCTGAAGTCTTGGAAGTATATCCATACCAGTTATGAAATTGAATTCTTATTCTCATATAATTTTTTCTTTCTTGTTCAGTCACTCAGTCACTTCTGACTCTTTTCAGCCCCATGGACTGCAGCACTCCAGGCTTCCTTGTTCTTCACTACCTCCCTGAGTTTGCTCAAATTCATGTCCATTGAGTTGGTGATGCCATCCAACCATCTCATCCTCTGTCACCCCTTTCTCTTCCTGCCTTCAATCTTTCACAGCATTAGGGTCTTTTCCAGTGAGTTGGCTGTTCTCATCAAGTGGCCAAAGTATTGGAGCTTAAGCTTCAGCACAGTCCTTCCAATGAATATTCAGGGTTGATTTCCTTTCGAATTGACTGGTTTGATCTCCCTGCCATCCAAGGGACTCTCAAGAGTCTTCTCCAACACCACAGTTCAAAAACATTGATTTTTCAGCACTCATCCTTCTCTGTGGTCCAGCTCTCACATCCATACAGGACTACTGGAAAAACCATAGCTTTGACTATATGAACCTTTGTCGGCAAAGTGATGTCTCTGCTTTTTAACACATTGTCTAGGTTTGTCATAGTTTTTCTTCCAAGGAGTAAGCATTTTTCAGTTTCATGGCTGCAGTCACCATCCACAGTCATTTTGGAGCCCAAGAAAATAGTCTGTCACTGTTTGCATTGTTTCCCCATCTATTTGCCATGAAGTAATGAGACTGGATGCCATGATCTTAGTTTTTTGAATGTTGAGTTTTAAGTTTAATTCTTTGCTTTCTGCCTTGAGGGTGGTGTCATCTGCATATCTGAGGTTGTTGATATTTCTCCTGGCAATCTTGATTCCAGCTTGTGCTTCATTGAGCAAGCATTTTGCATGATGTACTCTGCATATAAGTTAAATAAGTGAAAAAGAATCATTTTTGTCTGTCCTATTATTCTGCATAATTTTGTTTGTCTAATGCAATAGAATTATAGTTTAACTTTAAAAAGTTACAGAACTTATTAGATACTGTTTAATTATAAAGTATTTTGTTTTGAAGACGTGTTTAAAATTAGTGGCTCTAAAGACAATTTTTGTATTCCAACTTGGACTTTGCACCTACTTCAATTTGAAAATAGAGAAAACACAAGAATTTAGGTAAATGACACAAATATGATCCACATGATAGAGTGGTGCTTTGCAACACTAATAAGATAGTTAATACAAGTCAGTAAGGTAGGTTGATAACAGGAGACAAAATATTAAGGGTTAGAGGAAATATGTAAAAATCTGAAGAAAGTAAAATGAACCAGAGAAAGCAGCCTTAAAGGTGGTGATTAAGAAATTTGTACTGAATAGAGGAGTTGGGGCTTAAGGAAGCAAAAAAAAGAAGTCAGGGGAGGGAAAGAGGTAGAAAGCCTTGCTGGTGACTGTTCTGAGCTGCTGGGAGCAAGGTTCTGACTGGCAGCAAGTGGGAGATGCCCATAGTTTGACTGCTAGGGAGCGGAGGAGGGAGAAAGCAAGCACCTCTTTAAAAAAATTTATGTCAAAATGGTGTTCAGTGGTCCATCACATTGAATCAACACACCTTTATGGAGAACATTATTTAGCACACCCTAGGGGGGCATATTTCTCTTGGTCTTTGAACTTGAAAACCTTTTCTTGTTGATCTTTAATATGGGTCATTGAACAGATTCTGTTTTACCTGATTAGATAAATGGTAACAAGACTTAGGTCGACTTCTTCTATTTTACTGTACTTACTTAACAGTTCACTTTGTCAAATTTCTACCCCCTCTACAAGATTAAGGAAATTAGTGGTTACAAGGTAATGTAATTTATTCAGCTTGAAAAGTTATTGAGGCATATATTTTCCCACCTTCTTAACCATCATTTATTTGTTAGAAGCATTCCCTGTAGTGTATGATGAGTCAACATTTCTTTTGCCTAAGTCCAATAAAATCAAAGCACTATTTAATTTAAAATGTTATAAATTATGTGCATGTTAATGTTCTTTTCTTAACATTTAATTGGAGACTTTTTCTCAATTAGCTCACCAAAATGTTACTAGGTTCCTCTGTGTCTGTCTGGTATTTGAACAGAGAGGCAACTAATTAGAATAACAGAACAGCATGATTGTCATTCCTGCATTTTTATAGTTTTTTTTTTTTTTTAAAGGGGGATTTTTTTTTTAAAGGAAGCTGTGCCAAAAAATGTATTATATTACTAAATATAAGATCCACACTCTTTCATAAGGCACTTTTTCACCTCATTATCTAGACACTCCTTTATTTTCTATCATAATACCAACCAAAAAAATGGAATGTTTTCCCAAGTTAAAAAAAAAAAAGCTTTCATGCATAAAAACTCAAACTGCTAAAACAAATATATCAGGAGGTGGTTTTTGACAGAAGATCTTCTCCATTACAAAAGAATTTCCTGAAGATTACTTTAAATAGACAAGTCCCTTAGTGTGCTAAGAATCCAATCAAAGAATGTTCCAAGTTTTAAACACTTTTATGGGCACACCTGTTCCTAATATTCATATGTAAATGCATGCTATTGACATGTGTGTTCCAGCGTGGGGGGATAAGTGAAAAATGGTTTGTGAATTGCCAATGTTGAAAAAACAGTCAAGATGACTTAGTCTACTTTTGCCATATACTCTTTTGTCCTGCTAACCTCTCATCCTTTCATCCCAGTCCCAGAGGAGAGGGTTGGAGACAAAGTGAAATTTCACTCAAGGGAGCATCCTCTGTGTTATACAACAATAAAAATTTTTAAAAAAGAAAAAACAAAAAAAAAACCAGAATCTTGAAATATTAAAAAAGGAAACACACTCTGTGGAAAGAGAGGAAACTATTAGATAATACTAAATTAGATAATGCTAAATAAGTATTAACCTCCTATTCTAGTTGTTAGTACCCTTAGATCAAAATACTCCAAATTTGTCCCTCTAGTGTGTTTTTAGTAAATTGATCTATTTAATCGAATCCTTAAAGCCCATAGTATTTATAGCGGTCATTTCTGTGAATTGTGAATCTGCTCACATTTGTTGTCCGTGAAATTGTGAAAAGATTTTTCATGTATTTTCATGAATAGCTTTGAGTGTGAGCTCCTTCAAAATAATACTTTCATGGCTTTTTAAAATGGTCCCTAGTAACTGTACCTGGTACCTTGTACCTAGTACTACAGATGGATGCATAAGTAAAGGACAACATATACTGGACAAGTGTTTGACTTTATTTTACCTATGCTATTTCACTTAATACAAATCTGTGCAATTGGGGCATTATTAGAGTACTACTCATCTTATATGTAAGACCAAGTGGACTTGCTATAACCATGCGTTCCGGGAAGCAAACTCACTCAGAAGGACAATGCAGATAGTGGAGTGCAGTTTATTACACCAGTGGGCCCACAGCAGAGTCTCCTTAGCCAAGGACCCTGACCAACTTTTGTGAAAACCGTATATACCTGTGTACTGCTCAAGCCCACATCCCCAGATTCCTTAAACCTAGCCTGGAAAGTGTTAAAGAGAGATATAATCAGGTTACAGCCATGATTGATAATCAGAAGGGTTAGCTGGTTATACATTGTAGCCTACACCAATGGGTGCCATAAAGATTACAAAGGTGACTGACTACATAGGGGATTATTACATTCTTTTTGGCGATGGGAAATCTTGGTATGGAATCCGGTGTTTATCAATCCGGGAAGTCCAAAGCTCACTGAAAGTGCAAGACGGAGTCAGCTTGGCCTGTTCCTTTCCTCCCTCAGACTCAAAGACAGCTCTTGCCCAGTGTCAGGCAGTGAGTTGACTTCAGACTTGCCATGTTGTCATGGACTCATCTATTCCTTCACTGGCTGTTGCTCCCTTTCTCCCCTCAGTAATATAAATTAAAAGTTACAGTCTTTTATCCTTATTATTGTGAAACTGTACCAGTCACTCCTTCATTGTTCTTCAGTTTATAGTACAAGTGCAAGTTTACCATGATGATCCATCCTTCCTTTATTTGGAAAATTCACCAAGAGCAGGAGGAAGAGACCTCAGGGGAAACACAATTTGGAAAGAAACTCCATTTTGTTTCAATGTTAAATTTCAACTTTCAATCCCGTTGAAGTATTTACTCAACTGTCAGTAAAATGACAAATCTTCTACCTCATTTCACAAGAGGGCAGCACTTTCTTTTAAAATTTAAAGTAAGACTCTTAAAAATATAGTCAAATTAACTTTTTCTGTCTTGAAGTTAAGCTTGAGTGGTTTATAGAAGGACTAGCACCTATCTTTCTTTGGGGAAATTTAAGAGTAAGATAAATGCAAAATTTTAGAGTAACTTGGGATCCTTTCAGGAAATGAAAAGATGAATTATAATAACCCCTAGAATTTTTTACTTTAAAGTTGTGAGATGAACTACTTCAGTAACTTTTTAATTATGTAAGAGTCTAATAAGATCATGGCTTTCTCTTCAATTTTAAAATCACATTAAGGGTGTATCATTTTAGTAAATTCTTGTTGTTTTACTCTTGTCAATTAAAAACTATTTATTGGACAGTGGCTGTGTGTTAAGCAGTCTACAGGGCATTTGAGGCACAAATTAACTTTTTGTCCCTCTTTTTTCTTCAAAGAGTGTAATCTCTAATGAGGTGAAAGGAAAGTTAAAACAAATTCACAAAACAACCTCTAAACAAAACATGCTATTAATACCTGTAGGTAAAGTGCAGGGTGATAGTGCAGTATAATGGAGAAATGAGGAAAGAAAATTGTTGAGTTAAAGCTATATAATACAGGGCTTTGAGTAGAGGGTGGAAACTGAAATGGAACTTAATGGCTGGGTAAAAGTTGAACAGATAGAAAAAAGGGAGGCTATTATTTGAGAGGAAAAGATCGTATCACTAGAGAAAAAGTTGAGTATGTATTGCAGAAAGTTAGAGAAACATGTCCTTGAAAATATTGTGTGGAGATCATACCTGGAATTGTATGGCAAGGTCGCCAGTCACATGTGACTATTACATTTAAATTAAAATGAACTAAAATTAAACAAAATAAAAATGTAGTTCCTCAGTCACATCAGCCATGTAAGAGCCGTTCTGCTCTTAGGTACATCAAAAATAGAGAATATTTCCACCATTGCAGAAAGTTTTACTGGACAATGCTGTATTACAGTTTAGATATATTGGAGTTGGGATGTAAAGAATCATTAAATAAAGATAGAAGGGCTGATATGATAGTATCAAAAACTGGTAAAAGTGGCAATATGTTTAAAAAACTGAGATAAGTTTTATTATTTGGCTCTCTGGTTAATTATAAAAGGGTCTCTGAAACAATATTCCAAAAAGGTTTTGTGCAGTAGCAACATTGCTTGGTTATTTGGTTAGCCTCCCAAGGTTATAATTTTGATGCCAGTATTCCTTTTATAAGCCTAAATACTAGATTTGGTGTTGTGCTCTCAAAGGCTCTATTACTGCAATCATCTCATAATTTTATTTTAGAGTTAAAACACCTGCCAGATCAAATTTTGCATTTAAATAGTGCTCTGAAGCCTTGGCTTGACAATATTTAATGTAGAGCTAGTGGTTCAGTGGTAAAAAATCCTCCTGCCAATGCAGGAGATGAGGGTTAAATCCCTGTGTTGGGAAGATAACTAGAGAATGAAATGGCAACCCACTCCAGTATTCTTGCCTGGAAAATCCCACAGACAGAGGAGCTTGGTGGGCTACAGTCCATGGGGGTCACAAAAGAGTTGAATACAAGTCAGCGACTAAGCAACAACACAGACATTATAGACCTCCTTCTACTATTTGATATAGCCTTAAACAAGAAATTGCCAGATCTCGGTGTCCCGTGGTTGCTTAAGCTGTAGTTGTATATTTCCTGCAGTATTTTGTTAAAGATACCCACTCCAGACATGGCAAGCAAAGCAGAGTCCATGGTCTTTTCTCTCTCACTACTGTAACTTAGATCTAGGAAAGAAATCGCTGTTTGTATTTGCAGCATCTCTTAAGCCATTAGTGGACTCTGGTACTCAACTCTCTCTGCCAACCCACCAGGTCAGATCACGTAGCCCAGTTTGAAAGGTGAAGCCATACTTCAATTGCCTTGAGCAACTCAGGCGAGATATTCTTTTTGGGGTGTATATCAATGGGTTTTATAAGCATTCCTCATTTTTTATAGGGTAGAATATCACAGTATTAGATGACAATAGGATTACTGGTTTCCTTAGAAAAAGAATAGCTTGAATTGTACAATGCCTATTTAGACACAAAGTTATTACTTAAATAAGCTGGAGTTACTAGTTATAGAGTAACTTATGAGAACAAAAAGGCTTTGTCTCCATCTCCTTTAGAAAAGTTTACCATTGACCAACCCACTGCTGTGGAAGGCTTGTTTCTATTGAGGTTTGATTTGCTAGAATGTCAGACCATCTGGCACCTCAACGTTTGTGAAACTTTCAGAGACAAAAATGATTGTCTGCAGTGGCATTTACTTTCACGTCTAATGAGGCTACCATTTTTAAATAGGTATCTACCTTGAAAGATAATTTTGTTTTACTTGGGAATTTTCCATCTATTTCTTGACTTAATTTTGTGTGGAAAAAGTAACATGGCTCTGTAGTAAAATTTTCACACTGAATAAAAGACAAAATAAAGTGTCGCATTGTAGGCACTCACATCTCCAGCCCCCTCTTAGAGGTATCTGTCTTATCTCTTTCCAGAAATATTGTCTGTATTTCATATATTGTTCCTTTATGTAACTATGTCAATTATCTCTGCTTTTTTAGTGTATACATATATATCCCATATACATATGTAATTAGAGATTATTTCTTATCTGCACATAGCAGTCGTCTCCATCATTTCTAAAACTGTACAGCATTCCATTTTAGGAGTCCACAATAAGTTATTTACATAGTTATCTATTGACAGACATTTAGATTGTTTTCAGCTTTTTGCTCTGTCACATATGACTTACTGTGCATCCTTGTACATATGTCTGTTCTTATGTTTGAAAATTAAATTCCTAGGGATAGAATTTCTGACTCAAAGTTTATATGCATTCTAATGTTTGATGAATTTTGCTAAATGATCTCCAGCCCCAAGTTAGGCGGATTTTTAAAAGTCAACTCTGCTGCTTTTAATAATCTTCAGGAAATGTAATGGCTTAACTTAATGCTATCAAACATAGGAATTCCTCATTCCATAATCAGGTTTTATTATGAGCTGCGTAATGGATTGTCTGGGTTCACTGTCTATAGAGTACTTTATTGAAACTTTTTGGGGAGGAAATAAAGACATAATGTAGAACTTGTTGCTTAGTATAAACAGACTAGGGAATGGAGATAAAGATACACATAGTAAATAAATATCCTCAGGGAGAAAAAAAGATGACTATACTCTTTGTAGGGAGCCATATTTGTAAGTATAAGAGGTTTGTGTGGTATGTGTATTGATTGGTTATTGTTGAGACTAGTGAGGGTGAATTATGCTTAGGGAGTCAAATTAGACTTGGGGCGTGATTTTGCAGAGAATTGCAGGTGAGATGCTAAGCAGGAAGATGGCAGGAGCATGAATCAGAGCTGAAGCAGTAACTCAGCTTTGAATGGATTGGCCTACAATCCTCACAAAAGCCCCACCTCTTTTATTGTACAAAGAAGCCTCTCTGATCTCACTAGGTTAGTCCGAACTTCTTCGTGGTTCACTGAATGTCCAGTTCCTTAAATCCATACTGAGATTGTAGGAACACTGCCCTCCTGGGAAGAGTACCAGTGTTCTACTCGGGAGTGAAAACAGCACCTTCGATTTTGATTTATCTTGACACATTCATCCTTATTATTAAAATTTGTATTTTAATTTTGGCTTTAAATGTCTTAATCTGAAGAGCTACGGAAAGTTGGAAAAACCCTTTAAAAATCTTTAAGGACCTTCTTCAAAGCCCTTACAATTTAGTTGCTTATTCCGCTATCAGTACACATCTGGAATTGTGAGGTTCAGCCATCTGGGATGGTTTCACTCTTGTCTGATGATGCATAGTTTTTAGGAAGGATATGGTTTTGAAGCATTAACTTATCTTGGCATTATTTTAGCCACCTAATAAAGTACTCTCTGAATCATTAAATATTGAGAAGGTTGCTGAAGGCTGACCCCTGCACCTGGTTGACTAACTCAGAAGCAAATCAGCTGGATTTTTCTTCCTCAGACTCCACCGCACCCATCCGCTTCCCACAAGAAGAAAAAGCTCTTTGTACCTTTAAAAATGTCAGGAGAGTCTTCTGCCTGTAGGTTATGGAAACCTTATATTGAATCTTTTATTTTACAGTTTATAATTTTTATTTCCCAATTGCTACCTGCATAATTATTAAAATAGATGACATTATTGAAGAGATGAAGGTGCAAAATAACTCTTTGTGCACCAAGCATATTGCCTAAACTTCCTGGGATAAAAGGAGAGTTCCGCCTTTCATCAGGGGGCTCAGGCCTCCATTTTAGAGTGAACCTTCTGCCCTTTAGGGCTGTATATTATTTTAAATAGCTACCAGCTGACAGACTGGGTTGCTGGCTGCTGTTAACTAGACGGCAGTAATGTACTGAGTAGTCTTCCCTTACGAGAACTACAGAGGCAGTAGACAGTGAATGGAAATCTCAGATCATGATTAGGGTCTAGAAGCTATTTTATTTTTGACATAAACCCCAAGTTAGAAAGGTTATGAGAAAAGACAATTGTGTATAGTCCTTTCAAAGCCATTATAATCGGGATCTTAAGTCTGAATGGCTTTGTAATAAGTAAATTTTTCTACCCACGCCCAAAGCTCTTCATTTTGAATAAAGCCATGATGTACCGATTTATTTGTAATCACCTATTGACCTCCATATGCTTTGCTTTAGAAACTCCCAAGAATGCTTTCTTTTCTTTTTGTTATCTTGATCAATGTAAAGAGAAGCCTGTTAGGTTTTGCATAGGAAACATACTTGTGTCTTTGCAGTGTTTATAAATGTGAAGTTTATGTTTAGTGGGAAGGGTACTTTAAGATCCACTATTTGGGTATGGCATAAACTGTTTTTCAGCAATGCATTTAGACTTCTCTTTTTGCTTATATTTGACTGAACCCTAGGGAATGTTTTCTTGCCTTGATGAAATTGCTAAAAACTAAGTCATCTTTTAACACACTAAATAAAATACTGTTTTGAAGTGTAAAAAGTTTTTAAATTAGCTTATCCTTTGAACGTTTTTGCCAAAGCCATATATACATGTAGCTCTCTTCATTTTGGCAGTGGAATGTCATTTTTATTAAGTAATGTAGGTTTAGATTTTATTGATTCCATTATTGACTTTTCCTGTTCTTCTCTCTGGTTCTGTAACCTTCACCTTCTCATGGGACTATGTTGTCTACATTTGAGACATGATTTATTTAACTGGAGAATCTTAGAATAGTCAGTGTTTTTTGATCTGTTACAAACAGATTGGTAGAATGATGTTTATTCCACTTGAAGATTGAGTGCACAATTTCTTTGCACGTTAGTTTAGACGCAAAATGTCAGTTGCTTCAGATTTCACCATCCGGTTTACTCAGTTTCTGTGGGGATATATTGCTTTCACTGGGGGCCTGTTTCTTTGTTTGTTTTAATAATTACAGGATTACAGAAGATAATTTATCAAAGAGGTGCTTGGTTAAAAACAGAAAGGACTATGGAGATGTAAGGAATATTACCAAGAGGTTATTTTGTGTACAGAGTTTAAACTGAGAAAATATTCTTATTTATAGATGCCAAACACATAGTAAAATGTGCTCACAGTTATAAAAACAATTCTTATTCACATTTTATAGGTTTTACTTCTAATGTGTCACTCAGTTACATAGGGCACAGTCCTTTTGAATAATATACTAAATAGCTATTTGAAATTTATGGAATATCTTTGGACATTACATAAAATAATTTGTCTTTAACCCTTTAAAAATAAAACTATTAATATCACTTCTGCCTCAATTAACAACTAACACTTTTAGTAACTTTACAGTGTTTTAGTGAAGATATAGTTACAGTCTTGTTAAAATTAGGTGAGAATAAAATTTTTTTTTCTTTTAAATGGCTCCATTTTTCTCCGAAAGAGGATATCATCATAGCTAGGTTCATCACTATCTTATTTTTTGGAATTTTATAATTTTGAGTGTGTGCCTGCACGCATATTAAGTCGCTTCATCATGACGCACTCTTTGTGATCCTACGAACTGTAGCCTGTCAGGCTGCTCTGTCCTGTCAGGCTCCTCTCCAGGCAAGAATTCTGAGTGGGTTGCTGTACCCTCCTCCAGGGGATCTTCCATACCCAGGGATGGAAACTGGGAGTAGGGAGCTTTGTTTAAGTATTCCCTTTTCTGCCCAAGCAGAGGATGTCAGTTCTGAGAATGAGTGTTAAACATTTGCAGGGAACATCAGGGCGGTGAGGTTGGTAGAGCCTCTGACTTCTGGACACCCCACTCTTGAATTCCGTGTGGGAATTCTTCTTCTCTTCCCTTGTTGTTGTTCGGTCACTAAGTTGTGTCTGACTCTTTGAGACCCCATGAACTGCAGCACACCAGGCTTCCCCACCCTTCACCATCTCCCAGAGTTTGGAGTTTGCTGAAATTCATGTCCATCGAATCAGTGATGCTATCTAACCATCTCTTCCTCTACATCCCCCTTCTCCTTTTGCCTTCAAATCTTTCCCAGCATCAGGGTCTTTTCCAGTGAGTCAGCTCTTCGCATCAGGTGGCCAAAGTATTAGAGCTTCAGCATCAGTCTTTCCAATGAATATTCAGGACTGATTTCCTTTAGGATTGACTGGTTTGTTCTGTCTTTATCTCTTCTAGTACTAAAGTGCCAGCTTTAGTCATGCTGATAAAGTTCCCCCTGCTCTTTTCTTCAGGGAAGGTACCCTAACCCACAGGGTGCTGCTTCTTTTCCCTCGTAAAGATTAGCCTTGCCTAAGGATACGGGATACTCGGAGCTCTATTTGTATCATACCATTCTTGTCTTGGTTTAAAACCCCTTTAAACAGAAGGCTCTACTTTAGGGAAAGACATGTTCCTCCTCTCTGTTACAGACAGTTTGTATTTAATTCACTCTTCTGATATGTGCATGGAACGGAGTTGGGGGTGGCGGTTCATGTTTGCACACGTCTCTGATCACAGTCACCCAGCACCCTGGGTGGTAGTTGGACGTTTGCCCAGCTGAGAAAGATTGTTCTTTTTTTTTTTTTTTTCCTCTCTCTCCCCTTTATTTATTTGTTTTTTTGTGGTGGTGGTGCTGGAGGTGGTGTCCATGCTGGTGGTTCCTTTTGTCTTGTATTTATGTAAAAAGTTTATCTGTTGCTGCTGAGAGATCTCAGCATGTGCCTCCGAGCCCTCCCAGATCAAGGTTGCCCTGGTCAATTTCTATGTAACTTTCTTCACCCCGTTTTTGATGATTGGTCTTCATGCCGATGTCAGTGCTTTTTCCTTCTGGATGTACACTGCACAGACTAATTTTATTTCTAAATTTCTGGATAATCAGTGTACTATGCTTGTGTTTGAAATTGTAGTGTCTGTGTATAAATCTGAAATGGGCACTTTGAAAACACATTCCACTAGGGATCTCATAAAGCCAGCTTGCCTCTGGGGACATGTTGATTTTTATGAATAAATGATGAAAATATTTATTAAAGCCTGTTAAATTTTGTATAGATCTGCATATGTAAAACACATGCTACTTCAATACTGATATGAATAAGTTGGGAATGACTTGGAAAGAAAAATTGTTTGCAAATCCAAAAAATAGTAACTATATTGTATAGTGTTCCCCTATAGCATTTATTTTTTCCTTGTGTTTGGAATCTCTTTCTCCATATGGTTAAATGAGTGCTAATAATTTTGATGTTTAAGTAATTCAAATAGCTTTTTAGGAGATACATATTCTAATTTCAAGGTTATTTTTCCTTTGCTCTAAGTACTGATGCAAAAAAAAAGCTTAGTTATATTAAGATTAAATTCATTCCATTTGTGATAGTGTCACTTTTACGAGCATTACATATTTATGATGAAATTCTGCACACAATTAAAGAAGTATGTTTTGTATGATCATATCTGTTATATTTTTGTTGGTATACGAAATAGCTATGTAATGCAAAAACAAAATCACATTTTTGCCTTGGAATGATGTCCCTAATAGCAGTGCAAAGAATATATCATTTGGATTCAACTTTTTCCTTGAAAGCATTTAAACTCTTTAACACTTTGTAGAAGATAGTGCTTCTCTCAGTGTCAGGAGTAATTTAACATCAATATAGAGGGCACATTTAAAAATAACTAGTTATTGCTCACATTTTGAGTAATTTCACTTAAGTTTTATTTCAGAAACAAGTAGATTCCCTCCATAAAAACAGTCAATGAGATTAAAAAAAAAAATACTTTCCTTTTAAAAAGACTTTCCCATCCATTTTGCTGTTAAAACCTTATTTAGAAATAATGCAGTTGATCACACTTATTTTGTTTGATGATTTGTATGGTGCTGTGCTCCCTTCCAGTCCCTCATGTTTTCATGGGTGGGCTCTGAACTGGAATATGGGTCCTGTGATTATTCAGGACTGAGACAATTTGAGAGGTTCTGGTACTGCAGATCAGGGCGGGGAGACTTCCAGGAAGTGGGAGTGAGCTTCACTTCAAACTGTGTGTGAGGGGTGGTGGAAGGGAGGATGCTGATTAAAATAATAAACAACTGCTTGAAAGAGAAGTGGATTACCACACTCCTGTCAGATTGGCCCAGGGAGCTGCCAAAGCTGATGAGGCTGCCTGCCCTGTTGCATGCTCTGCAAGGGGGCCCATGAGACCTGCTGCTTACACTTTTCTCTGGGTGCATAGAACCACTTTTTAAATAACTTAGTTCTGTTGCTCTGACACAGCATCCCTTAGGCACAGCCTGACTTAGGGAAATGGATTGAAACTAGCTTGGTGGTTACCATAGCAACACAGGCTGCCGGTGTCTGTGAGCGTGCAAGCCGGTGGCCTCTTGTCCCGGGTTTGGGTGTTTCTTCAGACAGGAGTGCCCTCCTCGCTGTTCGAACTCCACATAAGTCATGCTTTTTGAAAACTGGCTCCTTACCCAGGATTTTTTTTTTTTTTTTTTCCTTTTTCTTCCTGAAACCAGTGTGAATGGAGGAAGTTGGTAATGCTTGGCTCTTTATTTTTATTCTTTTTTTTTTCTTTCTTTCTTTTTTTGGCCTTCTCTCATGCAAGTTTCCAGGATATAACTTCTTTTTTTGCTGTGCGTAATTGAGACCAAACTCTAAGTTTGGGGCCCAGGAGAGAACAGTTGTGGGCTGCAGGTCATTAGTGAGGTGAACAGAAGGGACTCCTAAGCTTCCCAGAGAAAAAGGAGACCATGCCAGCCTCGTGGAACGCAGCTAGCAGAGAACATACCGACAGGTCTTTTCCTTATGAACTCCGAAGTCCATGAAGTCCCGGAGCCTCAGTGAAGTGGCTAAAATGTCCCAACGCAAGCTGCTGCTGCTCATGGACCATAGCTCAAGGGCAAAGCTTGTAAAGGATTTTACAAAGGATTTTAAAGTATAGCCAGAAAAGATACGGTTTTTAGAAATTAAATGCTGTTGTCTGAAGGAAGTTTGCCGGAAAGATGTAGGCTTCAAGGGCTACTGGACAATGATTGGTCTGAACTTCAGCTTACGGGAATTGCTGACAAAATTTGAAAAGGTATGCAGAAAGCAGACTTCACAAATGTACTTTTTTTTCCCTCTCTCTTCTTCCTTTCCTTGTCTTCTTTCTACTATGCATTTGGATGGCAGATATTCTATCAATTCTGATTATTTAATATAATTTCTAAGGCATTTGATTTGATATCCTCTTATTTTTTTTTTTTTTCAACTAAGGATTGAGTTAGCACTCTTTCCTTTGGTCTGGAGGGCTTGTCATGATGCCTGTCAGTTTTAGAATTTCACATCAGAAGAGATCCTTTGTAGTCAGGTCGGCTGGTAATTTAATTGAAAGTTATTTTGGAAAAAAAAAAAAAACAACAGTAACAACACTCTGTTTTCATGCCAGAGTCTGACTTCATCAGGCGTGGGTTCTATTTTCCATACCCCTCAGGTTTCTCTCCCTGCAGTGGCCAAGCACTGACTTTTCTAGCCTCATTTCTGAAGTTTCAGTTCTGAGAGTCGGGGGAGGATGCCTCCCAGGGATGATGGCCCATTTGATCCTAGACTTTTCCTTTTTCTTTCCGGCTGGTCTGTCTTAAATGTCTGTCTTAAATGCGGAGTGCTTGTGTGCACCGTGGAGCTTTCATGCTTGATCTTTATTTTTGCATTTAGTTCTTTTTTTCCATAGGAAAGTTCTTGGCACACTCTGGGATTGAGTCTAGCCTGCCAAATGCTACCTTACATTTATAGTTAAACAAAACAGAAACCCCCAGCATGCTGCTCATGGGTTCCTGCCTTCCTCAGCTTTTGGATACCAAACATCTATCTTCTTTCAACTTCCCATGTTTAAAGGAAAGAAAAGGGGCAGAGGATCTGCTGTGCATAAATCAATTACTTATCAGTTGTTAAAGATGTACTCAGGGGCTTTCACCACGAATACCCTATGGTTCATTGAATGTACAAACAGAAGCAAGACTATATTGAGTCACTGAAAGAATAATGAGCTTTTTCTTACAAACCCACAATTGCCAGAGGAAAAGAGCATAAAACCGCGTCATTTTATGAAAAGTTTGAAAGCTTTTCCAAAACAGTTGCAGTCATTGCTTGCCTCCTGATGGTAGAAACAGTGCAGTGAAAAGAGGGTGGAAGAATTCAACTTCTCCTGGTCAAATGATACCTCCTCCTGGCTTCTCGCCTTGCACCCCAACTGTCCTAACAAGGGTTGTTAACTCAGGACTCACTTTGACCTCTCCCTTTAATATGTTATTAAGCACCTACATTCCTGAGGATAAAGGATGGTTCCTGGTTAACTCACCCACCATTTAGAAGGGGTGGAGGAGATTAGAGAAACTTTCTTTATGGCAGCTGGTAACAGCAGGTGACAAACTTTATGACCATAAAGAGGTCTGTTAGCTTGGTTTGCATAGATTTTTCTGTTTCTTCTTAAAAAGGTATAGGGCATATGTTTCATAAATAATTCATTACTTAGACCCCCTGAGAAGCAGTAATTGTGGGCAATAGCTGGACTTTTGTATTGTAATTGCTGTTATTAGTCTCCAAAGCCTAGGTCAGATCCCGGAGGTTAGTAACCTGCTTCAGCCTTTTGGCCATTTGATTGACGAAGTTACAAGTTGTGAGCATATTCCTTTGTTTCCTTCTTTAACTCCCAAACTTTAGTACCTGCATGTTTCTATTTTAGTAGTTAAATTGACAGTAAAAGAAGCCTACTGACTCAGTCCTGTCAAAGGCTTGATTTAGGATTTTTTTTTTTTTTTGAAACAGAGCAAAATCAAATAAACAATTTTGTTGCCATTCATCATCTGAAGTTCTCCATATATATTTATTTTTGTAAGTTAATCTCTTTAGCATATTTCATTTTTAGGAAGTTGTCATACGTGAGTATATTTTTCTCCAACTTAAGTCTCTTTAAAAAAAAATCCTTTGTGTATTTTCACAAAAGCTATCTCATATATTTAGCCTATGCTACATTGATCCCTTGCCAGGAAAACTATATTATGGAAAGGTACCACTACCTCACAGCTCTCAAATACAGCTACATTCGCCCCAGCTCTGGAAGCAAAAATGTTATTTCTAGGGAAAGGCTAAGGCTTACTGCTCTAAAGCAAAAGGTTCATGATACCTTTGGAAACTGAGCAACAGTCTTCCCACAGTCCCTTTATTCTTAGTTTCCTTAGTCTTATCTTTTCCTTAGGCTTAGTGATCTGCTTCTAAAGAGAATACTAACCTTGGTGATTTAACACTTTTCGCTTCTCATCAGTAACTGTAATCAGTTCAGTTCAGTCACTCAGTTGTGTCTGACTCTTTGTGACCCCATGGACTGCAGCACCCCAGGCTTCCCTGTCCATCACAACTCCCGGAGCTTGCTCAAACTCATATCCATCGAGTTGGTGTTGGACCATCTGACCATCTCGTCCTTTGTCCTCCCCTTCTCCTCCTGCCTTCAATCTTTCCCAGCATTAGGGTCTTTTCCAGTGAATCAGTTTTTTGCATCAGCTGGCCAAGGTGTTGGAGCTTCAGCTTTAGCATCAGTCCTTCCAGTGAATATTCAGGACTGATTTCCTTGAGGATTGACTGGTTTGATCCCCTTGCAGTCCAAGGGACTCTCAAGAGTCTGCTCCAACACCATACTTCAAAAGCATCAATTCTTCAGCGCTCAGCTTTCTTTATGGTCCAACTCTCACATCCATATGTGACTACTGGAAAAACCATAACTTTGACTAGAAGGACCTTTGTTGGCAAAGTAATGTCTCTGCTTTTTAATATGCTGTCTAGGTTGGTCATAGCTTTTCTTTCAAAGAGCTGCAGTCACCATCTGCAGTGATTTTGGCGTCCAAGAAAATAGAGTCTTTCACTGTTTTCTGTTGTTTCCTCGTCTATTTGCCATGAAGTATGGGACTGGATGCCATGATCTTAGTTTTTTGCATGCTGAATTTTAAGCCAACTTTTTCACTTTTCTCTTTCACTTTCATTAAAAGACTCTTTAGTTCTTCTTTGCTTTCTACCATAAGGGTGGTGTCATCTGCATATCTGAGGTTATTGGTATTTTCCCTGCAATCTGGATTCCAGCTTGTGCTTCATCCTGCCTGTGCTTCAACTATTAACTGTAATAGTTCAGGCTTATGCTTCGGTTCTCAGAGCAAAACAATATTTTGCTGGTGTCCTGAAGCCATTTCAGGCTTTTAGAAAGCTAGAGTTCAAGTTTGCCATAGTCATCGGTTTTCTGAAAAATTCCAGATTGGTCAGATAACTGAAATTTCCAGTTGATACTTGATCTTCAACATAACTTCAGGACAGCAGTTTGTAAAATGAAAGGGGGTATTTATGTTTTTGAATTTTAGAGAAATCTAGTGGTTTGTGACTTACATTGGGTATCTGTTCATACATAGATGTTTGGCATATAGTTAGGATCTACAGTTTGGTTAGCTAGTCCCAAATGTGTGATGCCAGAATTGTGGTTTTCCACCATAAGCAGGATGGGCAGATTGTACCTGGTACTCAGAGTTCCTGGGGACCCAGGTGGCAGGAAGTGTTCTGTAGTGTTTCCTCATGGTGACAGCTCACCAGGGATCAGGAAACTCCAACTGAAGGGAACCACATGTTCTCCAGAGTAGTCTTAAAGAGGAGATCGAAACAGAAACTTCTCATCAGGGGAGGATGACCTTATGGCAAGAAGTACCAGTCAGCAAGCAGGTCCTAATCACTCAACCAGGTGATGAGGGGTGAGCATTTGTATCAGGGTGTAAACAAAGAGTTCACACTCAGAGTTGACTTGACACAGTAAGCTGATCCACTAAAGCACATTTCTGAAGTCCAGCCTGTGAGTTGTTTTATTGCTGCTTTGATTTTAATGAATAAATTTTCTCCTTGAAATTACTTCATAAAGAAAGTACGTGAAGGACTTAGTGGCTGTTAATATTGTCATACTTGAGCCACGTACGCTATGTTCTGTGTGTTCCACTTATTTATATAGTAGTCACAGAGGATAGAATAGTGGACAGTTTTAGCTTAGTGACGTTTTATGTGACTGTTGCCTTTTATTTATGCATTTCTGCTACTCAATGATTAATGATAATAGTAGTTCTCTAATGGTGTGTGTGTGTGTGTGTGTTTGTAAGTCCACCCTCTTGGTGAAAAGATGTTTCTTATAGTGACAAGACAGAGAGAAACCACTCAATGCTAAATTTCCTTTATGATTTTGATATCCTTTAGGATGACCAATATTTAAAAATATAATTTGAAGCTATACTTTGCTGCTCAATTTGTAGTATCTAATTCCAAAAAAATTATCCTAGAAAGACACAGTATCCAATTTCAAGATCTACTCTTTCTTTAATATAAATTTAGTAAATATTTGAGAAATGCACCCTATATACCAGATACTGGGATGAGTTCAAAGATGGGGTGGATAACAGGGAGGACCTTCCTTCTTTGAGCTGGTAACCTAGTAGGAGAAAATAGACCTTAAACAAGTGTGTATTAGGTAAGTCTGTCATTGAGCAAAAGGAGGAAGCTGTAAGTAAGTATAAGAGGTAGACATAATCTAATCTGAGTGCAGTGAAGTTTCCTCTGGAGAAATGACATTTAAGCTGGGACTTAAGATGACTTTAAAATTAAGGAAGGAACTGAGGTTGTGTGCTGATATGTGTATGGTGGGGGTTGTGTTGGGGAAGAAATGGAGAGCTTTCTGGGCAATAGCACTGCTTTTCACAGATTAGGAGTTGAAAAGTAGGGTGCCCCAGGACTGTAGTTTAAAATATTTAAAATACAAAAAGCTTTGAGTTTTCAAACTTGTTCGATTTTATTTATACAATTCAGTTTTGAGAATTATGGTAGGACAATAGTTCGATTACATGAAAACATTGGTTAATAGCTGTTCTTAAGCTCATGTCCCTGTGCAGATCAAGCTGCTTATATAAAGCACACCTCAGAAGGACAGCCACTATGGTTTAACTCACTCGGATGTCACTATGCTTTAGTAACAGTTGCTATAGAGTCAAGGATTTTGAACACCTTTTTTTTTTGTTATGAAAGATATCTTTCTTGATAGTGGTGTTTGCTCTTTTGGAATTTAAAATGTAGTTTGTTTATTGATTCTCTATCATTTCAAGTTGGCTTCTTCAAATTGTCTTGCAAGTGCAGTTAATTGTAAATTTGTTCCACTTGGTAATTTAACTTTTTTCCTACTCAATTGTCTACATGTATTTATAATCACAGATAATGGGAAAAGAACATTACTGGCATTGATTTCTTACTTTTAAAATGCTCCTGTATACCAGAGGATACCACTTTCTTTTGTATGTCAATATGTGTTTCCATAATTATCAATAGAGTGGTTGAAACTTATGAGATTAGCTATTGAAAGAAAATATAATTTATAAATAATTAATTGAATGCTTTGTTGACATCAACAAATTAATTGTAATAATTAATTGACTAACTGCAGTTGCTCACCATTCCAGAAGTCTCACAAACTGTCTCAAAGCATATTTACATAGCCCATTAATGACCTTTGAGGATATTGTTTGGTTGTGTATTTTTTAGGTAACACCTGCCTAATTTTAAAGATATTCATGATCCCTCATTTTCAAAACCTGAAATTTTGGTAGTGATCCTACTGGGCTCTCGACAATCCATCCTAAATCGTCTCTGATTTCTGGTCTTACTTTTGAAAGGAAGAGTAGATTTCTTTTTCCCTAATGCTTAACTTTGTTGATTTAGCCTGAGCCTTGGGATATAGTTGGGAAGTTTTTGCTAACCTCACTCCTTTGCCTTCAGGAAAGGGGTCAGAACTCCTTAAGAGAAAACATTGCAATGGCCATGTAGGGTTAGGTAAATATGCCATGCAAGAATAAACCAAAATTATGTCAACAAAGGGGATGAATCTATCCTAACACCAAATTAGTTGTTGAAGACTTTCTAGTAGTACCGTTCTGAATTTCTTTTTCTTATCAGGGAGCTAAAACAGTTCTGTTTAATGTAGTCTAAGGAAACATTTTTTCTTACATAACTACAGCTGCTATTTGATCCTTACAAAGAAATAAAATGTATGTGATTTACAGTACAAAGTGTTTGCATATAATATCTCTAGGGGTTATATCATTAGAGAAATGTTCAGTTAGGGTAAAGCTGGTATTAAAATATCAACTATTGAGTAAGAAAATAAATAAATGCTTTTTCTTTATTGCATAGTTTATTTTGACCTGGGTAATGGGTGTTTTGTATAAAAAGAGTAATTGTTCATCCAGTGAACCTTTGTGAACTCTTGTAACTGTTTTCTGCAAAGTTCTTCTGTAAGTGTGCATCTTAGGCTTTTGATGGTATTTTACTTAGAGTGTGTGTGTGTGTGTGTGTGTGTTCAGTCACTTAGTTGTGTTTAACTCTTTGCGACCCCATGGATTGTAGCCCACCAGGCTCCTCTGCCCATTGAATTTTGCAGGCAAGAATACTGGAGTGGGTTGCCATTTCCTTCTCCAGGGGATCTTCCCAACCCAGAGATCAAACCAGCATTTCTTGCACTGACAGGAGGATTCTTTACTACTGTGCCACTATTTCACTTACAGAGTAATATGTAATCTCTTTATTCTAACCCTTTGCTTTCTGTAACCTTCTGCATGATGCTTACGTTATTTGAAGGTGTGTTGCAAGCCTTTCACATGAATTCCTGAAGTATTCTGTTTTCAAATCTTAGTTTAACTGCTTGAATATGTTGCTAAGGCCCCTCTGTGCATATGACTGGCTTATGTTAAATGCTTGGAGGAGCATTGCTTTGTGCTTCTAGAGGGATTACATTCCCATAACTAATTATCAATAAGCATTTCATGCTTTAATGTTTCTTTAATGGTCAGAGAGTTTCAGGTGACAGAGGTGAACATTAGTAGGGCAAGCCAGCCGGCTATGCAGTGAGACTCAACACTCTTTTGTAGAACTTTAATTTATTTTAGCATTTGATGTTACATCAAGGTCGTGATCTGACAGCCTCCCATGCTGGCATCTTGATTTTAAAAACCAGTGCATCATTACACAGGGATCTATGAAGGAGCATGATTCATTAACCGCGTGTAATTCTAAATTTCCAGTGAGAAGTTGAGGCAAGGCTTGGCAATGCAAGCTTGTAAGTAATTTTAGATTCTCCATGTCACATTTTTGAAATGAAGAGATTAAGCAAAATGATTGCTACATTTGCTTCTAATTATTTGTCTGATTTTTTTGGCATTACAGTGGTTAATATGCTAGTCTATCAGATGAACAAACATTCATTTATGCATTTTACAACAGTCTATTTATACCTATATCTATCTATCTACATCTGTTTTTGTGTTTGACAGAAACTGTGTAGGATACAGAAGGAATATTAAGATGATTGTCTGTTTTTAATAACTCTTAATACATTTGACCAAATAAATATGCCACCGACTGTTAAATTAAAAAAATTATGTATGTTGGTTTCTTCTTCTTTGATCATTTTCTGGTTGTTGATTTTCTTCCTTACTTTTGATGAGGCTCATGTGTGGAAGGGTTTTCCACATATTGAAACTTACATTCCAACATGAGTATATGATCACTGCTGGTGCCGTTAATCACAACTTTATAGAAATACTTATAATCATTGACTGGGCCAGTGACATAGTTCTGTTTTACTCCATTTGTAATTGTGGCCAGATTGGAAAACCCATCACTTGATCTGATGTGAAGAGCCAAATTTGCTTCACGCTGTTGGTATCCAAATTTCCTCATGTTGTGGAATGCTCTTGTGAAACTTACACAACTGCTTATGAATCTTATGTCTATGCCTTTCTATGTCTCTTGAATATGAAAAGAAGCAAATAGGCTGAGTCAGGAAGCTGTGTTTTGAAATTGCCTTGTGATTTTTGGTGTGGTCCACTGATAATGATATTTAGGAACCTGCACAGGAAATTTGAGGCCAGTTTCTCCTTGGCAACGCAGACCTTATTTACTCTGTCACCGAGCTTCTTGAGAAAAATGGCTATCGTACATATTTACAGCCTAAGTTTTAAAACTTGGCTTTCAGTGTATCTCTTTGGATGTCTTCAAATGCACTTAAGGACACAAAAACAGAACAGTTCTCTTCTAAATGATAGCACTGTGTTGTTCAGGAGATGTCGTGAAAGATTTTCCAGCAAAACTTTACTTTTCCTTCTCTTTTTTACTGAGAAGTTCTATTTGAAACATCCCAAGCTAAGATTATAACCAGATTGCCATTTGCATGCATAATGTTGCTCAACCTGAAAACCTTGAATCAGTATCTGGCTGTGTCCCACTGCTTCCCCATCACTGTCTGTTCTGTACTGTCTGGGATGGAGGTGCTAGTAAAGTGGAAAAGAGTCAACAGTCCTAGAGTTTTTGTTTAGTTAATGTTTTTTTTTTGTTAATGCTAATTCTGGGTGTACTCAGATTACACTTTGCAGGGAGACCTGGTTTGGCTTTGTCATTAGATAACCCAGAGACCAATGGATTTGCAAATTTGGAGCATAAATTTTGCAGAAGCTATCCATCAGACTTTGTGTTCACCTCTTCCACCTCTCAAATATGACTCCATTAATGTCATGCTCAGATCAGATCAGATCAGTCACTCAGTCGTGTCCGACTCTTTGCGACCCCATGAATCGCAGCACGCCAGGCCTCCCTGTCCATCACCAACTCCTGGAGTTCACTCAGACTCACGTCCATCGAGTCAGCGATGCCATCCTGTCATCTCATCCTCTGTCGTCCCCTTCTCCTCTTGCCCCCAATCCCTCCCAGCATCAGAGTCTTTTCCAATGAGTCAACTCTTCGCATGAGGTGGCCAAAGTACTGGAGTTTCAGCTTTAGCATCATTCCTTCCAAAGAAATCCCAGGGCTGATCTCCTTCAGAATGGACTGGTTGGATCTCCTTGCAGTCCAAGGGACTCTCAAGAGTCTTCTCCAAAACCACAATTCAAAAGCATCAATTCTTTGGCACTCAGCCTTCTTCACAGTCCAACTCTCACATGCATACATGACCACAGGAAAAACCATAGCCTTGACTAGCTGAACCTTTGTTGGCAAAGTAATGTCTCTGCTTTTGAATATGCTATCTAGGTTGGTCATAACTTTCCTTCCAAGGAGTAAGCGACTTTTAATTTCATGGCTACAGTCACCATCTGCAGTGATTTTGGAGCCCAGAAAAATAAAGTCAGCCACTGTTTCCACTGTTTCCCCATCTATTTCCCATGAAGTGATGGGACCGGATTCCATGATCTTCGTTTTCTGAATGTTGAGCTTTAAGCCAACTTTTTCACTCTCCATTTTCACTTTCATCAAGAGGCTTTTGAGTTCCTCTTCACTTTCTGCCATAAGGGTGGTATCATCTGCATATCTGAGGTTACTGATATTTCTCCCGGCAATCTTGATTCCAGCTTGTGTTTCTTGCAGTCCACCATTTCTCATGATGTACTCTGCATAGAAGTTAAATAAGCAGGGTGACAATATACAGCCTTGACGTACTCCTTTTCCTATTTGGAACCAGTCTGTTGTTCCATGTCCAGTTCTAACTGTTGCTTCCTGACCTGCATACAAATTTCTCAAGAGGCAGATCAGGTGGTCTGGTATGCCCATCTCTTTCAGAATTTTCCACAGTTTATTGTGATCCACACAGTCAAAGGCTTTGGCATAGTCAATAAAGCAGAAATAGGTTTTTCTGGAACTCTCTTGCTTTTTTCATGATCCAGTGGATGTTGGCAATTTGATCTCTGGTTCCTCTGCCTTTTCTAAAACCAGCTTGAACATCAGGAAGTTCACGGTTCACATATTGCTGAAGCCTGGCTTGGAGAATTTTGAGCATTACTTTACTAGCATGTGAGATGAGTGCAATTGTGTGGTAGTTTGAGCATTCTTTGGCATTGCCTTTCTTTGGGATTGGAATGAAAACTGACCTTTTCCAGTCCTGTGGCCACTGCTGAGTTTTCCACATTTGCTGGCATATTGAGTGCAGCACTTTCACATCATCATCTTTCAGGATTTGGAATAGCTCAACTGGAATTCTATCACCTCCACTAACTTTGTTCGTAGTGATGCTTTCTGAGGCCCACTTGACTTCACATTCCAGGATGTCTGGTTCTACATGAGTGATCACACCATCGTGATTATCTGTGTCGTGAAGATCTTTTTTGTACAGTTCTTCTGTGTATTCTTGCCAATCTTCTGCTTCTGTTAGGTCCATACCATTTCTGTCCTTTATCGAGCCCATCTTTGCATGAAATGTTCCTTCGGTATCTCTGATTTTCTTGAAGAGATCTCTAGTCTTTCCCATTCTGTTGTTTTCCTCTATTTCTTTGCATTGATCGCTAAAGAAGGCTTTCTTATCTCTTCTTGCTATTCTTTGGAACTCTGCATTCAGATGTTTATATCTTTCCTTTTCTCCTTTGCTTTTCGCTTCTCTTCTTTTCACAGCTATTTGTAAGGCCTCCCCAGACAGCCATTTTGCTTTTTTGCATTTCTTTTCCATGGGGAATGGTCTTGAACCTGTCTCCTGTACAATGTCACGAACCTCATTCCATAGTTCATCAGGCACTCTATCTATCAGATCTAGGCCCTTAAATCTATTTCTCACTTCCACTGTATATTCATAAGGGATTTGATTTAGGTCATACCTGAATGGTCTAGTGGTTTTCCCTACTTTCTTCAATTTAAGTCTGAATTTGGCAATAAGGAGTTCATGGTCTGAGCCACAGTCAGCTCCTGGTCTTGTTTTTGCTGACTGTATAGAGCTTCTCCATCTTTGGCTGCAAAGAATATAATCAATCTGATTTCGGTGTTGACCAAATATCATGCTAGACATCTCAAATCTTCTCAGAAGTTATAATACAACAGTTCTATCCCTTAACCTCATGTAAGTGTTATCTTTTCACCATGCTGATTGGAATAATGAGGCACAAATGGCTTTTCCATGTGTCCTAGGTCTGTAGGTGCTTGAAAAACAATTACTTTGATGCTGGCCACTAAGCTTTGGTTCTTTTTGGGGGGGTCGGAGGAAATGTTTCCCCCTCTTGTTTTTTTTTTTTTTTTTTTTTGGCTGTGCCTCGTGCCTTGTGGGATCTTAGTTCCCTGAGCAGGGATTGACCCTAGGCTTTCTGTAGTGAAAGTGCTGAGTCCTAACCCCTGGACAGAAGGGAAGTCCTCTAAGCCTTGATTCATAATGGAATACCTGAATTGCTTATCAGGAGTGAGCCCTAAACTAGTAACAGCTTTCTGAGTATTGGAAAAAATTCTGTTTAATTCTTTACGATGCTCATTTAGAATTGGAGAAACTTAAGAATTAGGTTTATAAGGGAAATTGAAGATGAGAAATATAACAAAAGAGTCGGACATGACTGAGCGACTGATCTGATCTGATCTGATAGTGTTTAAGAGTATACCTTCCTTTTACTAATTCTCGTTCATTACCAGAAATATAATTTTTATTTCTGCAGTACATTGCCTTAATATTCATTACTAATTAATGCCTTGGAGACTTACCCCACAAATTCAGGGCCCCTCTGCTGTCTGCTTTCCATTTGTAAGTTCATGCTTGGTTGTTGTATGGTAATGACTATCACACTAGAGTTAGCCACATGTCCCATTTATTTCATGAAGGAAAGGTAATTGCCAAATTAATACAAAAATTGTGTTGACAACTTTGTAATGGGGGAATACTAAAAACTTCATAAGACTGGATGTATTTTAAAGTTTAAATTTGTTATATTTATTTAATTACAGAAAGAAATCCTGTTTTTTATAGAAACTTGGAAACTCAGAGAAATGTAAAGAAGAAAGCTAAAATCACCTTTAATCCTCTTAAACAGAGATTACACTCTTCTGATTTATTTCTTACGATTTTCTAAAGTATGTGTGTTCAATGATTTACAAATACATATGCTAATTTAAACACCTACCTTAAAAATTAAATTGACATCACAATATCCTCCATTTTAAAACCCAATAGTATGTCAGCATTAATGTATTATGATGGTTTTTACTTTAAAAACAATCAATGTGATTAATGTGTTTATACATAAATCTTCTTAGGATAGGTAATTTGAACAGCTTTTAGACTTTTAATACAAATTACCAAAATGCTTTCTCAAAGTCTGAACCAATTTTTATTATTAATTTATAATAATTCTTATTTTACTTAAACTATACTCAAATTTACTTTATAAAAGTGAACCAAATATTTTCCTTTTGAATAGGAGAAATACTATTTTTGTCATTGTTTTTTATTTCTTAACAGGATAAACATTTTTGTGAAATGCTTTTTTAAATTTAGGAATGAATTTTATTGGATTGGAAGGATGAACTATTAGTAAGTTTGTCTAAATGTAACAAAAAATTTTAAATTATGTGATATCGTAGTGACTTCTGTAAAACTTCATATTTTGAGGGAAGTTTTGTCTGTGTGGAAAGGGGAGAAAGAATTTGTTTGGGTATTAGGTAAAGTTGAGTGATTTGGCCATCACAATTGCACAAAATTTCAAAAATTTCTCATTGAATTTGAACATCTAACTAGTTGGTACTTGAAATGTAGATTTTAATACATTGTATTTTTAAGAATGGGGTAATCAGTGCCTTAAAGATTTAAAGACTATTATTTTCAATGTAGAAATTGTGAAAACATGTCAATTTGTTATCATATAAGGTAAAATTAGCTATTTTGCTTTTAAAAAGCTCATCTGTAGAATATAAAAGAATACAGCTCTGTACAGCAATCCCAAGTAGTGTTGACACTAACATCTAATATTTGTATTACCTCTTTGCCTTTTTCTGTTCAGGACATCCAGGCGGAAATTGATGCCCACAATGACATATTTAAAAGCATTGATGGAAACAGGCAGAAGATGGTAAAAGCTTTGGGAAATTCTGAAGAGGCAACTATGCTTCAGCATCGATTGGATGATATGAACCAAAGATGGAATGACTTAAAAGCAAAATCTGCCAGCATCAGGTCAGTGATGTCAGTGTCCAAAGTAACAGGGGGGCAGGATTTTCATGATTTTTGCATATCAGGAAGAGAACAAGAGGCCTTACCAGTGTCCAATGCCTTTGTCAGCTGTTCCTATTTACAAATTTGCATATCACATTTTAAACTTAATAATGCTAATGATGTTACCAGTACCTGCTAATTGTTGACAGTTTACCTTGAACAAATACTGTGTTAGAATCTTTACAAATATTGTTTGATGTAGTATTCAAAAAAAATCATTGTAAAGTGCATAGTAAAGTCTTTTCTTACATGAAGTATCTGAGGCTTACTGAATATAAAGTACTTGAAAAGTTTTTGAGCTAACTAGTTTCATACCAATGGCAGCCCCCTCCAGTACTCTTGCCTGGAAAATCCCATGGATGGAGGAGCCTGGTGGGCTGCAGTCCGTGGGGTCGCTGAGAGTCGGACATGACTGAGCGATTTCACTTTCACTTTTCACTTTCATGCATTGGAGAAGGAAATGGCAACCCACTCCAGTGTTCTTGCCTGGAGAATCCCAGGGACGGGGGAGCCTGGTGGGCTGCCGTCTTTGGGGTTGCAGAGAGTTGGACACAACTGAAGTGACTTAGCAGTAGCAGCAGTTTCATATCAGGATTTGAATCTAGATCTTTTTGACTTTTGGCAATGAATGTGTTTTGCTTCATTGTGCTATTTGTATGTCCAATTTGAAGGTGTACTTTTAGAAATTACATGTCACTTATGGATACTAAAATGGAAACTGATGACATGTCTCCATTTGGAGAAAGGGGAGATCTGGGTTTGATCCCTAGGTTGGGAAGATCCGCTGGAGAAGGGAAAGGCTACCCACTCCAGTATTCTGGCCTGGAGAATTCCTTGGACTGTATAGTCCATGGGGTCGCACAGAGTCCAACAAGACTGAGTGACTTTCACTTTCACTTTCAAAATTAAAAAAGGATGAATTTGACAACTAGAATGTTGACTAAGAAAGGACCTTGAAAAATGACCTTTGTGACAACTATTAATATTATTGGGAGTTAAGAACATTTAAGAATTATGTTTACTGAATGGTGGATAATACCTAACTAGATATGAGTTTAGCAGAAAGTGACTGAGAATATGTTACTAAGCAAAGGTACAAAAGATGAATGTTGGTATAAAGACCTGGGTCTTGCACCTGGGTTGGTTTCTTAAATTTTAAAGTTCAGAAACAGTATGATGTCTTGAAAAATGTACAACCTTCAGCCAAATGATCTTGAAATTGACTTTACTCTTTACTTACTGATCTTGGGCAAGTCACTAAGTCTCTCTGAGCCTTGGTTTTCTCATTTAAATATCAAAATATAAATATTTAGCCCACATGATTACTGTGAAGATTGAATGTGGTAATCTGATAGTTCCTTAATCTATATTAAATTTTGTAGCATCTGGTTTTATTTTTTCTTACATAAAGGGGCTCAGGGAATCTGCTTCAACTGGTTTCTACATTTCATAGACTACTTCGTATAGAGCAGAAATCTTTCAGTGGCTATCTATCATGAATGAAATTTTTTTAAATTAAAATTATCTTTCCCGAAAGGTTTTTTATTCTTCAAGACTCATGACGGGAAATTTGTACTTCTTTTTACACTTAAAGAGGAGGTAATGTAGCATGATTGTGTAAGCCTCTGTGTAAAGATTCTGTTGGACTTTACCCATCCACTGCTCTTTTCCAGTAAGAGAAGAAAATTAGGGAGTGATATACACTGAGAGAATATATGTATGCTTGCTAAAAATTGAATTTTCAACTAGCCAGATCCCATTGGTTTTCCCTTTTCTGTTCTGCATAAATATAAATAAATAAAAAGATTTAAAGTGTTAAACACAGTGAAAAATGTCCACTGAGGTTCTAGAACAACCAACACGTCTAACAAGCTGAAAGGCACAGGGATGGCCCTGGTCAAGATTGTGCATGTGGTGCTGAAATTTTGAGAGTTTGGAGGATGAGTTCTTCAGAAAGGAGAATTCAGTGAAGACAAAAAACCTTCTTTTGACTCTTCATGGCCTTTATTGACTAAGCCTGTCAAATCACATTTTTTTTTTCTAACCTGGAAAGGAAGAATTCATAAATTATCATTGGAATATTATCTAATAAGTGATGTTATTTTTAGAAGATTGGAGAATAAGCTTTTGTCAGTGGACTTCTGCATCAAGACAAATCATACATTCCAGTAAAATGTGTTATTAATGTGATAATGAATTAAAATAATTTTCAGCCTCATTACCCATCTCTGGAGATTCAAGCTTTTAATGAGAACTTACTTCTAAGTTTGAGGCATTGCTAATCATAATTAAGTTATGGCCCCTACTCATAGAGGTTTCACAGTTCTATTCAGGATAAGGGGAGTCCAAAGGAGGAGGTGGTTACTTCCGTTTCAGATGATTATCAAAGGCTTCAAAAAAGAGGTGATGGTTAAGCTCAGCCTTGAAAGATGTATAGCTTTCCCCAGATGGACTGGTTGAAGACTAGAAAAAGACATCTAAACAGGAGGCTGGAAATAACAGTTAAGAAGTTCAATCTGGAGTGAGAATAGAATCTGCTGATGATGTAGAGAGGAAAGATTGTGATTAGAGAAAAGGGTGAAGGGAGAGGTAAGACAGAATCTTGGAACACCTGTGTGTAGTGTGCTCCATTCCACTGGTTATAAAATTTGAAAAATAAGCTTTGGAAAGATCCCTCCCACACAGCTATGGAGGATGCATTATTAGGTAAGCAAAGTTCTAAAGACAAGGAGAGCTGCTAAGAGACCTTGTCAGATAAATACAAGAGTGAAATTGCTGGATCCTATGGTAGTTCTATTTTTAATTTTTTTAAGTATTGATATACTGTTCCCATAGTGGCTGTACCTATTTACATTCCCACCAGCAGTGGATAAGGATTCCTTCTTCTCCATGTCCTCAGCAGCACTTGTTATTTATTTGTTTTTGACTATGGCCATTCTGACAGGTGTGAAGTGATATCTCATTGTGATTTTCGTTTGCATTTTCCTGATGATTAGTGATGTGGGATGTATTTCATGTGCCTGTTGGACTTCTGTATGTCTTCTTTGGAAAAAAATGCCTATTCAGCTTCTCTGCCCATTTTAAAATTGGACTGTTTTTATACTGAATTATATGAGTTCTTTATCTATTTTGGATATTAACCCTTTATGGGACATATTAGCAAATATCTTCTCCCATTTTGTTGATGGATTCCTTCTCTGTGTCAAAACTTTTTAGTTTGATGAGATCCCAGTCATTCAATTTTGCTTTTGTTGCCTTTGCCTAAAGAGACAAATCACCCGAAAAAAATAAGACCAACACAGAGTATACTGCACAGATATTTTCTTCTAGAAGTTTTATGGTTTCAGGTCTTACCTGTAAATCTTTAATCCATTTTGAGTTTATTTTTAGATACAGTATGAGAAAGAGGTCTAGTTTAATTTTTCCTGGGTAGTGTCCAGTTTTCCCAACACTACTTATTGAAGAGACTATCTTTTCCCCACTGTATAGTCTTGCCTCTTTTGTTGTAGATTGACCTTCTGTGCATGGGCTTATTTCTGGCTATTCTGTTCCATTGATATATGTTTCTGTTCTTGTGACAGTGCCATACTATTTTGATTATAGTCGCTTTAGCTATAGAGCCAAAGAAAGTGAAAACACCAGTTCAAAAAGATATATGCACTCCATTGTTCATAGGAGCATTTTTTACAATAGCCATGATATAGGAAACAGCCTACATGTTCATCAACTGTTAAATGCATAAAAAAGATTGTATGTATGGGCTTCCGTGGTATCTCAGACGGTAAAGCGTCTGCCTGCAATGCAGGAGACCTGGGTTCAATCCCTGGGTCGGGAAGATCCCCTGGAGAAGGAAGTGGCAACCCACTCCAGTATTCATGCAGTATTCATACCTGGAAAATCCCATGGACTGAGAAGCCTGGTGGGCTATAGTCCATGGGGTCGCAAAGAGTTGGACACGACTGAGTGACTTCAGTTCATACACATAACAAAATAATTTTTTTATAAATATTCATCTAATTGTGTATGTGTGTGTGTGCTCAGTCTCTCAGTTGTTTCTGACTCTTTGCAGCCCAGTAAAGAGTAGCTGAAGGACTGTAGCCCATCAGGCTCCTTTATCTATGTAATTTTCCAGGCAAGAATACTAGCATGGGGTGTTGTATCATTTCCTACTCTAGGGGATCTTCCCAGGATCAAACCCACATCTCTTGCTTCTCCTGCATTGTCAGGCAGATTGACCAGTAGCGCCATCTGGGAAGGTCCATCTGTGTTGTCACAAGTTGTAAAATTTCATTCTTTTTTAGGGATGAGTAATATTCCACTGTGTGTGTGTGTGCATGCGTGTGCACACTAAGTCACTTCAATCATGCCCAACTCTTTGCAACCCTATGGACTGTAGCCCACCAGGCTCCTCTGTCCATGGGGATTCTCCAGGCAAGAATATTGGAGGGAGTTATCATGCCCTCTTCGAGGGGATCTTCCCAACCCAGAGATTGAACCTATGTCTCCTGTGTCTCCTGCATTGCAGGTGGATTCTTTACTGCTGAGTCACTATACACACACATATTATGGAATATACGTGTATATGAGCTGACATATATATCTATATCTATCTATATATATATCTTCCCTCAAAGCTCAGTCGGTAAAGAATCTGCCTGCCGTGCAAGAAACCCAGGTTTGATCCCTGGGTTGGGAAGATCCCCTGGAGAAGGAAATGGCAACCTACTCCAGTATGCTTGCCTGGAGAATGCCATGGACAGAGGAGCCTGGCAAGCTATAGTCCATGAGGTTGCAAGAGTGGGACATGACTTAGCAACTAAACCACCACCACCATATATATATATGTATGTATGTGTGTATATATATATATATATATATATAAAACATATAACCTGAAGGGTATTATGCTTATTTAAATAAGACAAAGACATATACTGACAAATACTGTATGTTTTCACTTACATATGGAATCTAAAAAATTAAAAGATATAACAAAATGGAAACAGACTCACTACTGAGAACAAACTGGTGATTATCAGAGGGAAGTGTGGATAAAGAGAATTAAGATAGTAAAGATAGTAAAGAGAATTAAGGTATAAAATAGATAAGTTTCAAGGATATAATGTACAAAACAGGAAATATAGTATTTTATCATGACTATGGCATGCAATCAATAAAAATATTGAATCATTATGTTGTACATCTGACACTAATATATGTCAATTATATCTCAATTAAAAAAAGATAAAATGGTTCATTATTCTTAGTAATGGGCCCTCATATAGGAAGCACACCTCAGAGAGAAGTACAGGATGCGTTAATACTTTGGAGCTAGACCACCTAGATTTAAACACCAGTTTTGTCTTTGGCAGCTGTGATACTGTGGAGGAGGTTAGTAACCCAATATGTATTTCCTCATGTGCAAAATAGGGATATGAAGAATAACTTCATTATAGAGTCATCATGAATAATTAATTTAATTAGCCTTTATAAAGTGCCTAAAACACATGGTAAGCACTGAATAATTGTTAACTATTCCCTGGGTGGCTCAGATAGTAAAGACTCTGCCTGCAATTCAGGACACCTGGGTTTGAGCCCTGGGTCTGGAAGACCCCCTGGAGAAGGGAATGGCTACCTACTCCAGTGTTCTTGCCTGGAAAGTCCCATGATCAGAGGAGCCTGGCAGGCTACAGTCTATGGGGTCGCAAAGAGTTGGACATGACTGAGTGATTAACACTTTCACTGACTTTTTTTCATTATTATTATTCTCATTGATTACCAACCATTATGTTTGGGACTAATTAGTCCAAAAGACATAGAAATTCTCCCTACTCCATCTTTTTTCTTGGTCACTAATATTAGGAATTTCGGAGAACTAACATCCTTCTTTCCTGGCTGCAAGAAAAAGTGAACAAAAGTAAGAACAAGTGAGAACATCAGTGTCATGTTAGTTACGGACAGAAGCCAGGCTATAAGAGGTAGCTGAGAGTGAGAGCTGAATGAAACTGTTAACTGAACTCCAGAAGCAGGCAGAATCACCAGCAGTTACTGGACAGTATGGTCTCCCATGTGGGAAACCCTACATGGAAGGATAGAAAAGAACTCAGTCTCTGCAGGTTTGTTCTCAAAAGGGAAGATTGGGCTGATCTAAGTATATCTGTATTTCCCAAATCTACAAATCAGATTTCTCAGTTTCCCTCTACAGGGATGGAGAAGTGGCCAGGAATGTGCTTACAGTTAGTGAGAAAATCCCTTCCCAAAAAGTTGGGATGGGCAAGTGTTCTCATTAACAAAAGTGTAGAGTAATCTACAACCCCCCAACCTCCCAGCCAACTGCCTGCTTCCGTCCTTACTGAAAATAATGCATGCTGAGTGTGCTATGAATTTCTGTTTCTGTGTTCTTGATTCTCATTTCTTTTCAAGTATCATCTACCCTTGCACTGGCCTCTACTGTGAACAAATTCTCCTCTATTTTTAATATTTCTGTAAACTTTTCCATCACTTTTCTCCAAAGTTTAGTCTTGTCCCCTTAATTCCCTGCTTTACTTAAAACACTCTAATAGAGTTCAGTTTTCCCATTTTCCTCACCTGGCAGTCAGCAAGAAGAATCTAATATATAACTACTGCTGTGGACAGCAATAAATTAGAATTCCAGTCATAAACTCTCAATATGGTGCCAGCAGACACTGGCTGAACAAGAGCCCTGCTGCCCAGGGCTAAGAGAGAAGGTTGGCAGCCTCACTGGTTTCTTAAGCATTGCTTTTGCACCTCTCGACAACTTCTCCTTAGAAATCAATACATCCATTATTCTACCCTCTCACTGTCTTAGTCCTGCTTCCTCCTGATCTGGAGGGCACTCTTCTACTTCACTCATTGATTTGAGCATCTGACTTCCTTTTTATTCTCCATCCTTTCTTCAACTGTCATCCTTGGTGTTGATATCTCTCTTGATAACTTGCTACATTTTGACTTCTCAGTTTCTTTTTACTTTATCTGTAAATGCTTTTATTCCCATTTTGTTTCTAAGCCCCATAGGTCTGGCCATGCCTGGGACTCAGTTAACACCCCATGGTATCTTGGCATCCCTGGGATGATCAATCTTAAGAGAGCAAGGGCAAATTGTTTTCAAAACACACATTTTATTTTATTACATCCCATCAGGCCATGAGCATCTGAGTGCTGTTGATTTTACCAAGTTAGTTGGAGAAGAGCCCTCTGTTGTAGCAAATCAGGATCGTTTAGAACATCATCAGTAAAAGAACTGTCCTTCACATGAAAGTTATGGATTTTATGAAGAAGACCTTCCTCCATTAGCTTCTTATATACCAGGACCATCCTACCATATACTGTCCTCCAACTTTATCATTTTATTCTGTATATATAATGAATCTACAATACTTCAACTAGATTGTTTAAAAATGCACATCCACTAATACTTTCAACTGTGGAATTCCTAGCTTTCTTTTTATTTTTCCTTCTTCTTCCCCAATTTGTCCATCTTTCTCCTTATCTTAAGTTGCTAAAAATTTTCCTCTTTTCAGACTTCATCAACCTCTTCTACTGAGCTTGGATTTCATTATAAGCCATTTCAGTAATGTCAGGACTTTGAAATCCCTGTCCTCCTTGAACTTGTGTCTGCTTTTCCAGCCTTTGCTGCTCTATAGTCAACAGAAGTCAACTTCCCTATCCCCTGATCTAAATTCTGGACTCCCTAGTGTTGCATTGGAAAGTGAAAAATGGTAAAATTTCTTCAACTATAATTTGACAGTTTTTACTTAGAATTGGTATTGTGATTCTGAATGATTTTCTATCGTATTCACCACTATCGCTAACTTTTGAAGATTTTGATTCCTCTTTAACTCCCAAAACCTCTCCAAATCTTCGTGACATGCAGCCTTGCTTCATTCTTTTCTGAAAATAAGGCCATCAGATAGATGTCCTTTCTGTACATTCTTTTTTCAAATTGTGCTGTAATTGTGCTGAAGTCAATATTGTCATGGCAGAAAGTATTTGCTGCAATTTATCATTTTTAGAAAAGAGAACATCTGTCAAAGATCATAATGACAGTCAATATTTTTTAACATTCCACATGCCTATAAGAAATGCTTGATATTACCTCCTTTGACCACGATGTGGTCATTAGAACTATGGAATTATATGTGGCTCAACGCCTTGGGTTAATATCTTAAATATTATTTTCAAGTCTTTGCAGATAACTTCGACTACACCTTTAAAATAGTGACATCTAATTTGCCAACTATTCTTCTGCAATCAAAAAACGATGCTTACAAGTATATATTCCATTTAGATGGATATAAAGATAGCTAGTAACTTGAAACTTGAGCTAGAAGATAGGTGGTTAAGAACTTTGACAGGGTATTCAATATTTTACCTCCTGGAAAAAATGTGAATTGGAAATTACTAATAAATTCAGTAATGTGAATGCCACGGCTTAAACTTTTATGTTACATTTGTGTCATTTAGAATTATATTAATTAAATGCTCACTTATCAGCTTAATGATGTTTAATATGGATCCTTATTAACATATGGTTTCAAAGGCCAGTGAAATTGTCAAATCTAATGAAAACAGAGTTCAAAGATAAAATTCTATCTTCCCTTCCCTTTATGAGCCTCCTAAAGATTCAGAGCACCTTTTTAAAAGCCCTTAGAGAAGATTAACCTTTAACATCGTCATTACATCTGATGTTACCACACTTTTACCATGTCATCGACACTGCTTTTAACTTAAGCGAGTTGATTTTGCTAGCCATGTTGTAAAACTACTAAAATTTTCTTCTCTCAAATCTCATAGAAGAAGATTCTGCAGCTTTCCTTATTTTTCCCTCTGGCTAAGTGCTCCTCTGTAAAACTTTCTGCAGTGATGGACATGTTCTCTACAGTAGCCATCAGCCGTATGTGGAAAGTTGAGCAGTTGAAATGTGGCGAGTGCAACTGGTGAACCGAATTCCCCATTTCACTTATTTTAGTTACCTTAAGATTAATACTTATTTGACTCCTTGACAGCATTGAGTCTTAATTGTGGCACATGGAATTTTTTTTCTTTTCTTTCTTTCTTTTTTTAGTGGCAGCATGCAGGATCTTTAGTTGCAGGATGAGAACTCTTGGTTGCGGCATATGGGATCTAGTTCCCTGATCAGGGATCAAGCCTGGGCCCCCTGTGCTGGGAGCTCAGAGTCTTAGCCACTGGATCACCAAGGAAGTCCCCCCTGAAGCTTTAAACTGAAATTGTCACATGTTGCTGGTGGCTATAATGTTGGAAGCACAGCTTTGGTGTTCTTTTCAGAACAGTCTGAATTCTGAGAACTCCACTTTTTTCTTGTAGTCAGTCTTAATTTCTTTTCTGGGAGCAGGAATATCTCATATTTAATGTTCCTGGTGATTTTTGCACTAATGAAGGTTTTTTTTTTTTTTTTTTTCATTATAACTGAACGTATAGTCTATGGGTTCTACCATGAAATAAAAGTTTCTGTGTAGTAAGAATGCCAAAGTGGATATTTAATTCTGTGCATTCCCTGGTGACCAGTGGTAAAGAATCCACCTGCCAGTCAGGAGACATGAGATACATGGGTTCCATTCCTGGGTTCGGAAGGTCCCTTGAAGTAGGAAATGACAACCCACTCCAGTATTCTTGCCGGGAGAATCCCATGGACAGAGGAGCCTGGTGGGCTATAGTCCACGGGTCGCAAAGAGTTGGACACGACTGAGCAAGTGAGCACAAACACAAGCACGATTCCTTCCTTACACAACAAGGGATGGTATATCTTTACTCCTCTTAATTTGAATCATCAAATTCTTTGGCAGACCTACTACTTTCCAAATGTATCTTTCCTTGTCTACATATATATCTGGGCAGTTTCTATCTGCCCTCTTGAGTGTTCTCCACGATGAAAGCAACATAGTATAAAGGGCTTAGAATTGAGTATGAATATTCCAAATTCTCACCACGGCTTCTTGAGCAAATTTCTTTCTTCTCTGAGCTGTAGTTGCCTCAGAGAGTTCTTAGGAGGTTTCCTATCTCAGAGTATATTTGGTTTACTTCTGTTTCTCCTAACTTGACCCTGCTGCTAAGTCGCTTCAGTCGTGTCCGACTCTATGCGACCCCATAGATGGCAGCCCACCAGGCTCCCCCATCCTTGGGATTCTCCAGGCAAGAACAAGGAGTGGGTTGCCATTTCCTTCTCCAACTTGACCCTAGAACTTTATATTTCTGAAACAGGGTAGTGCTTGATATCAGAGCAAGTGCTCCATGCTGCTGCTGCTGCTTCTAAGTCACTTCAGTCGTGTCCAACTCTGTGTGACCCCATAGACGGCAGCCCACCAGGCTCTACCATCCCTGGAATTATCCAGGCAAGAACACTGGAGTGGGTTGCCATTTCCTTCTCCAATGCATGAAAGTGAAAAGTCAAAGTGAAGTTGCTCAGTTGTGTCCGACTCTTTGCAACCCCATGGACTGCAGCCTACTAGGCCCCTCCGTCCATGGGATTTTCCAGGCAAGAGTACTGGAATGGGTTGCCATTGCCTTCTCTGGAGTGCTCCATAGATGTTTGCTTTTATTGAAAAAAAAAAATGGAAAACTATATTTTTTTTAAATAGATGTCCCTCTCATACTGTTTACTCTATTTTCTTTTTCCTTTTTTTGTATCTGTATGTTGGGAAAAGGAATAAATACTTCTTTGAGAAACATAATAAGTAGTTTTTTGGGTTTAGAATTAAGGGTTTAGAATGTATATTAATACATAGTTTTATCCATAGTTCCTTTTCTACTATATTTAAATGATGAGGTGCTTTTTAATGATTATTTACCTTCTAAAATGTTTTCATGTTATAGTTTTAAAAATAACTCATCACTTAAAATTGTTTACAAAGTTGTAAAATAAGTTATTCAATCTAAAAGAAGTAACTTTTGTAAAGCATTTTATGTAGTAGATATCACTCTGAGTTAATAGCAAAATGAAAGTATCTATTGCTTTGCACATGTTAGGTACCCAAAGAATGAACTGAAGCAGGTGAGGGTATAATAAGTCTATTATCCAAAATGTGAGTACCTGCAGATATGTGTGGGATAAAGAAATGTTTTAAGTGATGATTCTGAAAGCATGATTGATGACCGGCTGTCTGTAGTCTTGGGAAAATACAAGCTTCAGAATGTTTAAAGTAAAATTAAAGAAGTACAACTACACCAAACACAAATGTAAGGTTTCTTTTTGTAAACCATTCAACCTAGTGCCCAAGAAAAGGCTTTCATCTTGAAAGATGAAAGAATTAAATTGAAACTAGGACACTGAAGGCTACTACAGAAGCATGCACTTATTTGGACATATGGTAGTGATCCACTAAACACATATTTATAATCTATCAGAGAATAACCAGAACAGATTTTCCAGGCAAAGATTCTGTCAGATCAGCTTGTTTTTTATTATGGAAAGGGAAAGATTCTGAGAAGCACATACGCAAATGTTATTTTTATTAATTTCAAAGTAACTTCAGTATCTCTCTTAAAAATGTATTTCCTTCATCTTTATAAAGAGTTATTCAGGTCCCATATGCCATAGATTTCAGTGATCAATTTCATTATCCCTGTGCAGTCAAAAAGTTAATTGCACTGGAAAAGACTTTTGCATGCTCTTCAATACAATGAGTATGTAATTGGCTTTCAAAGGAATGTAATGTCTGGTTTGGTTATTGATTAAAGCGCTAAACTATAGATATTGAAGATGCAGGATCAAATAATCTAAAATAAGAGGTCAGGGTGTGTGCATCAGTGTTTTGCACACAAAGACACTCAAGCACTTATTGATTGACTAAGGACTTCTGATTTCTAGCCGTTGTTTATTTGTCTATTTATTTGGGGGATTTAAAAATATTGGAAAGAAATTGCACCAAATATAGTTGACAAAATGCTTTGTAACTGGCAGAGAGAATTTTCAGTTAATATCTTCCCTAATAGCTCAGTTGCTAAAGAATCTGCCTGCAATGCAGGAGACCCTGGTTTGATTCTTACATCAGGAAGATTAGCTGGAGAAGGTATAGGCTACCCACTCCAGTGTTCTTGGGCTTACCTTGTAGCTCAGTTGGTAAAGAATCCAGCTGCAATGTAGAACACCTGGGTTCAATCCTTGGGTTGGGAAGATCTCCTGGAGAAGGGAAAGGCTACCCACTCCAATATTCTGGCCTAGAGAATTCAATGGACTGTATAGTCCATGGGGTTGCAAAGAGTTGAGTATGACTGAGCAACTTTCACTTTCATAATTGAAATTATTTAGTTCTGTTCTGTGCCAGGTAAAATTATTATTTATCAGTGATAGGTAATTACATATTTGGCCTAAAATTAATCAATATGAACACAGAAAAGTTGGCCAGCAAACAGAACTGGGATCTCATTACAGCACAAGTTTGTAATGTGAGGTCAATCTTAGCACCTGTAGAATGAACAGAAAAGACTTTAAATACAAGAGAATACAATAAAAATTTAAATTATAAGATTTAAACATAATTTAAACTTCTTTCTGTATTTATAATTTTCCTAAAAATTATTTCGTATCTTGGTTTTATAAGACATAGAATTTTGTTGTTTGAAGAGTTTGTTTTATCTTAACCAGTTGACAATGGAACTGTAAATAGATTGCAGGACAGTTGGTCTTGTTTGACTGAATGCAGATTCTTGGTGTTTTAGAGATATACAGAACTACCATTTTTTTTCTTTTAGCCAAGAATATTGGCTGCTAGACTGTGGCCAATTTTTTAGGAATTAGAGATAAACTAGAAATCAGAGATATGTAGTTGTTCTTCTGAACACATTATGAACTTTTAAACAAGACTTATGATATTGTTGAATATCCACTGCTGAGATCACCTAATGTGATCATTGGGGAAATATTTGCTTTTTGCTAGAGCAAGCTATTATTAGCTTTGAGACAAAGGTTCGGATTTCCTTTCCCAAAAAGGAAATCACTGATCAGTCTGAGAGACAGTAGTTGTGCTTGGTTGATTTGTTTTATACCATTCAGTGAAGCAGCGGTTTTGTGGAAGCGTGGATCATAAGCCAGTGTTATGGTAAAAGTTGTGTATGAAAGGATGTGAAGCCTGGTCAACAGAGGTTTCATGTCCCTGGGGTTGCCCCAAATGAGTCATCTTTATCTATCATAAATCTTTAGTCTTTGGAAGCTGTTATGTAACAAAGCTTATGTCTGTCTCCATTAGCCTTGCCTCTCTCATTCTGAAAGGTCATGGACAGTCAAGGTAATTCCATTTCATGCAGTTTAGCTTGTAAGTCCACGTTCATGGTCTGTCTGCTGCAAGAATGAGGAAACACTGATTCCTTGAGGCTTTTGAATTGCTTTTGACTGATTCATCCTTTTAAACCCATGTGGTGTGGGCTTGAGGCTGTATAACTGGGCTTTCTCCAAGGCTCTAACAGGAGCATCTAGCAAATTTGTCTTTTGTTTACATGTCTATTTTCAAAGGCTTTTCTCTTATTTAAATATTCATCACATAAAAATGTATTTCTTAAATAAAGTTTCCTAATTATAAGTTCACAATTTAAGAATCTGAAGGAACTTTGTGTTAAAAACAGAAATTTTTACTGGAATAAAGACCTTATCTTTGATTCAGAGTATAAATAATGCAATCAATGGTTTTTGACCAATTATTTTCTTTTCACAGTGGACATATGTCACTAGATATCAGTCATCCAAAAGCCAAATAGTGTTCTGTCCAAGTAATGTCTTATTGTTTTTCAATATTCTGAGATAAATATTGGTGATATTCTGCTTTCAGTAATTTATTTGACTATGAGAGAAATTAAGACATTAGTAATCCCTCTCAAAATTAGCTTTTTTGGAAAGAAAAATCACATAAGCCTGTTGAATATACTCAATTAGTACCAAAATATATAAAAATTAAGTGGTTAATTTGCTCTTAGTAGTAACTACATCTGGTATGTGTCTTTCTAAACATTTTATATACATATAATTTCTTGTATACCTCTCTTCCTATATAGATAGAAGAAATGAAAAAAGTTACATTTGAATGTGCATATACACCATATATAAACTATTGAAACTTGCTTAATTTTGCATTATGTCATGGGCATTCTTCTTGAAAGCCTTATAGATGCCTTTGTGACATGGAGGTGTATGTTTTAACTTTTGACAAATACTACAAACACATCCTGACTAGTCTAGCTTATTCAAAAGAACTATTTTTTACAGGAAATATATATTCTTTTTATAAAGTGTCAGTCTCTTTCTTAGATGTGAGCATTAGTTCGTTATACAAGATTATTAGGCCAAAGGAGGGTATGTAATTTTTCAGATGCATTTCAAATGTTTAAATGTGGTCAGTGTTATCTCTCAACAGGGCTCATTTGGAGGCCAGTGCTGAGAAATGGAACAGATTGCTGACGTCTTTAGAAGAACTGATCAAATGGCTGAATATGAAAGATGAAGAGCTTAAGAAACAAATGCCTGTTGGAGGGGATGTCCCAGCCTTACAGCTCCAATATGATCACTGTAAAGTAAGTTGACCACATACAGTGGGTACCTTTCTTTGTTCATTTTTATTTTGTGAAGTAAATATTCCAAATAAAATAAATATGTTAGTGGAACCAATTATGACAGGATTTTTTTTTTCCTCCCTCTGTTTCTAATTACTAGTATTTAGGCATCTTATTGAAATTGCATGCCTTGCTCCCTTTTGTTTCAGATTAAGTCTTCTCTTCATATTTAATTGAAGAGTTTTTCAAATGTTGCAGGTATCTAAAGCATAATAGTATTCTTAGCTGATCATGAAATTTACCTATTCCTTATAGATTTTAAATTGTTAATATATTATATTGGGGAAATATTTACTCTAAGTTAATCTTAAATTCAGAAGTTAAAGAGTCATAAAGAATTACAAACTATTTTGTTTTATTAAATGAAACTGGAGAAAAATAAGGACTTGTAGTGAGAAAATAGTATAGATATAAGTCCAAAAGCAAATGAAGACCTTTGTGTTTAAAACTGTTTTACAGGTTTGTGGAGTTTTCTTTCTTTTTTTTTTTTTTATCTTAAACTCTTGCATTAAAAAAAAAAAAACTCTTGCATTTTTATTCTGTTTAAATATCTATCTCTATGCAAATTTGTACTTTTACTTCGAAAAGCAGATATACTGAATATTATCAAGTGACACATTGACTGTTATGTCCTTGAATTATTTAAATTGTTTGCCTCATTAACTTTCTATTCATTTATTTTATATCTCTTCATACCCATTTTCTCATATATCACATATCACCTTGTTTTGTTATATTGTTTTACTCTTCACATGCAACACAAGTTCTTATTCTAAATCTTTACATTATGCTGTGATGTTAGAACTCTGTTCCCATTTTAAAAAATGACAAACACTAACATATGCTTCTTCTAAAGGAAGATGTCTTCTATGTTATAAGCTGCTTCAATGCAAAATGATAAGATCCTGGGATTTATTTTATTTCAAATGCTTGTGATCAGGTTATTCAAGTTACCATTTGGGTAAATTTTCTCTTTGTACTTAAAGAGAATATAGTATAGAAATAGCTCTAAGACTGAGATAAAAAGGAAGATACAGTATGTAATAATAATGATAGAAGATTTAAAATTACTGCTTTAAAAAATCAATGTTTCCTTACTTTTTTCAGCTTTGTCTTCTATTGATTATTCATGTACGCATTTTGAGGATTCAGGTATTAGTGATGAAATGGAATAATACAAAGCTCTTCTAATAGAATTGTTTTGTGAAGGAATAAAATGTGTTTGTGACTGTACTACCATTTTGATTAAAACTGAAATCTTGAGGTAGGAAATGATTTTTCCTTTTACAGGTTCATGTTGATTCTAGATTGTAGAACATATTTTATCATAGTTTACCTTCTAAATTTATCAATGATCCAAAACTATAAATTCTCTTAATATTATATATTATTAATGTTTTGATGAAAGCTTCATATTTTACTTTGGGAACTGAGGCAAAGATGCTAGGAAAAATAACCTAGGTAATAGATTTTAGAGTGAAGTTTGTGGAGATGTATCAGTTTGCTAGGTCCACCATAACAAAGTTCCTAAATAGGTGTTTTAAACATCAGACATTTATTTTGTCATATTTCTAGAGTCTAGAAATCTGAAGTCAAGATGCAAGCAGGGTGGGTTTCTTCTGAGGCCCCTCTCCTTGGGTTGTAGATGGCTGTCTTCTCCCTGTGTCTTTACATGATGTCCACTTTGTGGGTATCTGTGTCTTAAAACTGGTCAAAATGCCCTCTTTTTATAAGGACCCCTGTTATACTGGATTAGGGTCCACCCCAATGAATGGCCTTATTTAAATTTGGTTAGCTCTTTAAAAGCCCTTCTACCAATACTGTCACATTCGGTAAAAAGTAACCTTCTTTCCTAACTGCCAAGAGTAATGTTTCTAATTGCCATAAATTATTACAAGGAGGGTGAATCCCTGTGTGTTAGTACAAACAAGGCAATATTGAAAGATGTGACACCTACATGTAATATGAGTTTACTTTTCTTACTGAACCTTGTCGGCTATAGACGTAGAATAGTCCAAGTGTAGTAAAACCTCCGCCTTGCCAGTATTCTGTCCTCAGTCTTTTCTTAAAATCAAAATCCATTTGGATGTACCTGTGGTAGCTCTATGTTTCAGGCAAGATTTTTCTTTCCTGGGTATTTGGAGATATCTTTTCCCCCGGCCTTCATATGCTTTTTATCAAGGAAATCGTGTGTGTGTGTGTACAACTTAGATTTATCAATTGTTAGGACTGAAAGGAACCCAAGAAATAATTCAGTCCAGTCCCCTTATTTATAAGAAGCATATGATTTCATATCTGAGTTTTCCTTCCTCCTTCCTTCACTTCTAGCAAATACTCAACATTTACTTAGTGTGCGCCTGGCAGTTGGTAGCACAGTAGTAGAAGGACTGCTGCTGCTGCTGCTGCTAAGTCACTTCAGTCATATCCGACTCTGTGCGACCCCATACATGGCAGCCCACCAGGCTCCCCCGTCTCTGGGATTCTCCAGGCAAGAACACTGGAGTGGGTTGCCATTTCCTTCTCCAATGCAGGAAAGTGAAAAGTGAAAGTGAAGTCACTCAGTCGTGTCTGACCCTCAGTGATCCCGTGGACTACAGCCTTCCAGGCTCCTCCGTCCATGGGATTTTCCAGGCAAGAGTTCTGGAATGGGGTGCCACACTGGTACAAAAAACAGACATGGGCCTGGCAGGCAGGTAGAACTTACGTTTGTCCTTCTCCACCTTGGAGTTCCTGTGTCTTCTCTGTGCAGTGAGAAATCATTGCCAACAAGGTTTGTAGCTCAGCTGTGAACTGCACATTGCTGTCCCAGATCTCTGGTTGTCTGCCTAATCATCCATTTCTCTAACCCTTACTTTGGTCCTTTGGTTATAATCTATGCATGTTTTCAGTTCATGTGTACATTTATTACCAATTTTCTTTCTTTAATGGGTTGTAGAGTTCTCTTCAATTATAACATATGGTATAGCTTTAAACATAACACAAAATAATTTTTAAATTAATTTTTACAGATATGCTTAGCATTAAATTTAGCATTTAGTCTTTTAGTTTTTCCTATTATTACAAACTCTGTAATTTTTTTTTTTTACTGACTTGCTATTTTAGGTCTTTAATTGTCATAATAAAGTTTAAAAAAATCTTTTTAACTTCAAAGAACTCTTGCCTTTTGACTTACCTAGTTAGGACAATGAAATTCAACCCTTGTGTGGTTTGATATTAATATTAGGCAAGATATTTTATTTTCTGAAATGTTCCTTTAGAAAGAGGGGAGACCTTGTATTTTATTTTAAACTCACACTCATTTTATAGGTAGCTATCTGAATTATTTTATTTTAAATCACACTGTACTATTTAAAGAAGTTGAATAAATTTGATATAATCTCTGTGTGCTCAATTAGAATGTCTAGAGATTACTAGGTGGATTTTTTTTAAGTAAAAGACAAAGAAATTTACTCTGATTTGTTAATTATTCCAGGAGATATGATCACATAAATGCAAGTCTTGAATGTCATTGCACAGAAGTCTTTTAAAAATCAGTTTAGAAAGTGACACCATATGTTACGTTATGGACAAGACAAAAATACACATCTGCCAGATGCCCCAAATAACCACCTGTGCTGATGTTACACTTAATTAGCACTTAAGTTTTACATTAAAATTTCCAGTGGCATTATTATATACAAAGTGAAAAACAAACCTGTGTCTCAGTACCTTAGGTGGATGTAGAGTCACTACGTGCAGAAAACTCAATGTGCTTTAGATGACTCAAAAGTTGCTTCCAATAAGGTCAAAATCTGATGTCAAAGATTTATTTGAAGAATTTGGAGAAAATAATTATGGGTAGGCATCTGATGATTTAACCCATATCCTCAGCAGTATATGTATTCAAGTTCACTGAAAACTTTCTTTGGCTCATCTCACTTAGATAGTGGTGTATTATTCTCTATTCTGAGACAACTTATGCTGGACCTGACTATATACAGAGTTATTGAACCTAGCACATGGTCTTAGGTAGACCTGGTTTCATTTACCACCCCCACCGGCCCCCAACATACACACACCAGCCCTGTAATCCCAGCTTTGGGGCATATGGTCTAATTATCACTATATATGACCACTTAGCAGGGTACACATAGTAAGTAAAGCAACAGATGTTGGAGTTATTCTTTAAACTAGGACTTAAGCTTATATTTTATAGTATATTTTTAATATTAGTTGCTCTTTGTCTGCATTTTGTATTTTTCCTTAGATTATTATGTTTGAGTGCTCTAAGTTTTAATATCATAACCTATACTTATTGTTTTAGCCTATTGGTGCCTTAAGCAAACTTGGACTCCTCAAAATAATGGATGAAGCCATTGAAACAACAATATTTTTGAGAATTTATATGGGATAAGATATGAACTTAGAAACTGGAAGGTGATTTATTTCTTGTTCATAATAAAAGAAACAACTTATCATGGAAAAGCCAAACCCATAAAACTAATGTGCATACACTGCGTTTAATCAACTTATTTAAGAGCAATAGGCAAATTATGTATATTTAACCATGAATCTAATTACCTTGAAAGGCAATATTTGAGTGTTTGTAAATAAAAGAGCACAAATGTATAAAATATAAAATATGCATTATTTTATATTTACATCTCCTTACCCTGGGTCCAGTCTACTTTCAATGTTGCAGATGGTAAGAGACTCGCTTATCTCAGATGTATGTGTTCAGTCACCTCTGATACAAAGAGGTTGATTTATGGAAACTCATATATTCTCAAAGTTTTCTGAGTCCCACATATATTTTTATACTCTAGTACTTTACATGTATATCAGTGATTTAATGACACTTTTTCATAACTGTTCTTTGATAATAGCAGTGCCAGTCACTTCATCATCCATCCTTCTTCCATCCATCCATCCATCCATCCATCCATCCATCTATCTACCTCCACTATTCACAGAATGACTTATATTTTGAATTGATACTAAATATACAGAGGGCAGTAAGACACAGCCACTACTTCAGTAACATATTTCAGTTATTCTTATACCTAAATGCTCTATGCTTATGACTGTATCCAGAAGAAATATACATTTAAATATTTAGGTGATGGCTCTGAGACTTCAGTTAGAATGATACTGTAAGGTCATCCGCTCATCCTCATCCGCTCAAATGCCTAACAATTACAGATAAAATGTTAAAAACAGAAAAATCAAACATGGCAAAATTGGACTCCAAAATACAACAGACATTCTGTGGATCAGAAACAACGCAGAAAAGCAAAGAAGCTAGTAGGGTTGATGCTTCTGGAAAAATGTAGCAGTCCTAGGCAATGAGCAAGCAGAAAGCCCCCATAGCAAAGGCTTGGCTCAACAATCTGTCTTATACAGGGAAATGCGTGACTCATGGATTGGCATCTTTTCCTTCTGTTATGTAAATGTCCCAGGAACTGATATTCTGAAACATCAATACATTTTGAACCCTTAATTAAATATCTATACTTTCTTGGATGTTTTAACCAGTGACTTAGAACACTGATAGATTTTCAGCAATAATTCTAATAAATACTTTGTTCAATGTTTTAACAGCCCATCATAGGCCAACTTGTTAAATCATAATCATAAGTCAAAGTGCCTTGATAGTAAAGTGTTTGGCTTGGCACCTGGTCCACAGTAAATGGTGGCTGGTCTCATCTCCCATAACTGCTGAGAATCTGTCTTGATAGTTTTGATTATATTTATTTTGTTTAAAACTGTCATAGGCTATATGAGTTGTTTTAGCTAATTAAATAAAACCATATTAATATCTGTTATTTACTGTCCAGCAGAACTAGCTTCCCATTACAATCTAGGGTCAACCTGTTACATTAAGCAGAAATCATGCTCTAAACTTTTTAGGTTTCTGTTTGGTAAATAATACAATCATATTATCTTTTTTCCTCATGTAGGTCCAAGTTTAATACCCTTAAATGTTGAAATAAATTACTACTATAAAATGTATAATATATCTAATGACTTTTAGAATACATTGAAAAAGTTTAATTTTTCTACTTAGTATAATTTTAAAAGTTTTTTGGGAAATAAAATCCCTTATATGTAGCTTCACTTTCAAAAGTGTGAGATTATTGTTCAATCAGCAATTACTTAGAAAGCACATATAATATATATAGCATTCATTTGTAATGTTATGAAATTACTTCAGTCAGATACTTGAAGATTGGATAAAATTGCAGATTCAGTTTTTGCTTTGCACTTCATTTTCATAAAAGTGTATATACTAAGTTATATAGGGACAGTTATCAGAGCTCTAATGCTCTTTCTGCAATGTAATGCATGCTTGATTTTAGAGAAGGAAATCACCCAGAATAATTGAAAGTGTATGATTCAGGTGCAAGATATTATGAGTTTTTCCATTCCTTCAGGGCTACTCTGTCCTTTGCTTAATTCAATTTAATTCCTATATTCAAACCTCGTTATATAAAAATCAGGACATTTGCGCCTTAAACTGAATTGCCAAGATATATTTGCAAGTTTACTCATTAAAATAACAAATTTGAACATTGTGTTTAAAATGGAAACATGCCACCTTTAAATTTAGAGTGTGTGTGTGTGTGTGTGTGTTTATTCTCCCTATTAAATATGTTATTCTCCCTGCTACTCTTTGCCTGAAAACCTGTAATTTCAAGGTTTTGCCGTGTTATAATGTTCAGTTTAGTTCAGTTCAGTTCAGTCGCTCAATCATGTCCGACTCTTTGTGACTCCATGAATCGCAGCACACCAGGCCTCCCTGTCCATCACCAACTCCCGGAGTTCACTCAGACTCACGTCCATCGAGTCGGTGATGCCATCCAGCCATCTCATCCTCTGTCGTCCCCTTATCCTCCTGCCCCCAATCCCTCCCAGCATCAGAGTCTTTTCCAATGAGTCAACTCTTCGCGTGAGGTGGCCAAAGTGCTGGAGTCTCAGCTTTAGCATCATTCCTTCCAAAGAACACCCAGGCCTGATCTCCTCTAGAATGGACTAGTTGGATCTCCTTGCAGTCCAAGGGACTCTCAAGAGTCTTCTCCAACACCACAGTTCAAAAGCATCAATTCTTCGGCGCTCAGCCTTCTTCACAGTTCAACTCTTGCATTCATACATGACTACTGGAAAAACCATAGCCTTGACTAGACGGACCTTTGTCGACAAAGTAATGTCTCTGCTTTTGAATATGCTATCTAGGTTGGTTATAACTTTTCTTCCAAGGAGTAAGTGTCTTTGAATTTCATGGCTGCAGTCGCCATCTGCAGTGATTTTGGAGCCCAGAAAAATAAAGTCTGACACTGTTTCCACTGTTTCCCCATCTATTTGCCATGAAGTGATGGGACCAGATGCCATGCTCTTCGTTTTCTGAATGTTGAGCTTTAAGCCAACTTTTTCACTCTCCACTTTCACTTTCATCAAGAGGCCTTGTAGTTCTTCTGCACTTTCTGCCATAAGGGTGGTGTCATCTGCATATCTGAGGATACTGATATTTCTCCCGGCAATCTTGATTCCAGCTTGTGCTTCCTCCAGCCCAGCGTTTCTCATGATATACTCTGCCTATAAGTTAAATAAACAGGGTGACATATACAGCCTTGATGAACTCCTTTTCCTATTTGGAACCAGTCTGTTGTTCCATGTCCGGTTCTAACTGTTGCTTCCTGACCTGCATACAGGTTTCTCAAGAGGCAGGTCAGGTGGTCTGGTATTCCCATCTCTTTCAGAATTTTCCACAGTTTATTGTGATCCACACAGTCAAAGGCTTTGGCATAGTCATAAAGCAGAAATAGATGTTTTTCTTTTTTAATGATCCAGCAGATGTTGGCAATTTGATCTCTGGTTCCTCTGTTATAATGTTACCTAATGTGAAAAGTCAGTCTTTTTCTAAAATTGATTAAATTATTTCCCAAGTTCCCCTTCAGCCTTTGCCACCTGTGTTGACTTCTTTCTTATCAAAAACACAGCCGTCTAAGGTCTGTAAACTAAGACTGTGTGAAAGACCTAAAAAGCAACAGTTCTGTAAGTGAGTCTGCACCTACCTACCCATTCAGCTGACTGCAGTTGACTTGCCTCCCAAGCCTGACATGGGCATTGAGAACCTCACCCCAAAGGGCCATAGAATATCTAAGTTTAGAGGGAAAGGCAAGGCAGCCTAATAATTATCACTGCCTAGTGGTGAAATTGAAGAGTGGACAACAGATGTAGGCAAGTTGAGGTCCATGAAACCAAGCTATATGGTTCTCCCTTTCATTCCGCCCTTTCCTAATAAACTGCCTCTGGTCATATTTAGCTGAGAGATAGTTTCATTTATCGAACAGTTCATTTATTCATTCAGGAAACTTCCAAGTTGCCCCTGATGTTTGCTACATTCCTTGCTAGGTGCTGAGCATGCGTCAATTCCTAAGACTGTTTTTGCTGTCACAGACTTCATCATCTAAGAACAGAAACAGGCTCAAAAACAAGTGACTACAGTAGATATCAAAATCGCTGTGATGTGAGTATGTATACACAGCCAGGAAGATACAGATGAATCAAGGCTGTTTGTACTTGAGAAGATTGGAAAAGCTCCATAGAACAAGTATGTAGCTTTTGAGCTGGAAAGAGACCTTGGAATAAAAATTCACTAAAGAGTGTTATCAAAACTCCTGGAGGGAAAATCCTCAAAACTGGCCATGACTCGGTGTGACTTGGAGTATGCAACAGAGAAAGAGATGTTGCTCATTCTCTTTCTGATTATATTTAGAACAAGGCTGAAGGAGAAAGAGAATACAAGTTCAGGACCTAATATCATGCCTTGTAATAGTAAACACTAAATATATTTGCTAGATGAAGGGATACATTTATATATGCGCATATTTTTTAAATGTAGGAAAGACTACTGTTTTATTACTGTGAGAAGCTTGTGGATTCCTGTCTTAGTTTTAGCATTCATACTTGGTCTTCTGATTCAAGCATCATTTTTTATGTCAATGGGGTAGAACCAAAATGAATTTATATATTAAATGTTCATTCAGAGATGTTAACCAAAACTCTTAAAACACTATGGAGATTCTTTAAAAAAAAAAAAAAATTTTTTTTGTCTGCATACCAATGAGAAGTAAGCTTGTTTTCTTTGCCTTTTTTCATGTAGTTTTATTAGTGCTATCAAATTTAACGACTCTTCTGCCCTTTTTTGCTGTCATACTATAATGACTTCAGATCCATATATGCTGATTTAGCTTTGAAAGCAAGTTGGGGAGAAAAGTAAATTATGTTCTAACAGATTCTCCTTATGTTTGTGTCATTTTTTTTTTTTTCTGCTTGCATTCTCTAGTAAGCAGTTAAGTGCTTTTCTGAAACCAGAAGCTCAGAAAGCCTGCTGTACCAGCAATACTTGTATTTACTATAGTTCAGATGCCTTCTGTCGTGGGTGTGTGTCCCATGCAGTCACCATCACACAAGGTTCTGTTCTTTGAAGGGCTCTGCACTTGATTTAATGCTCTGCTGCCTCCATCTTGAAATTCTTAGTAATATTTGGAAAGGGGGCCTTGCAACTTCACTGTACACTGGGCTCTGCAAATTTTATAGCCAGAGCTGCTTGCATCCAAAAGAAAAACAGTGTATGTTTTGACAGTCATAAAGCGGCACTTTTACGAGAACAAAAGCCTCTTAAACTTACCACAAGCATCTCTTTTCTCAAGTAAGCCACCCTGAGCCCCGACTCTTGAGTCGTATGTCCCTCATCGTAACTTATGTCGCTGTTTGTTAATGTTGGCTGACTTGTGACATTTTTTGGTCCTCTTTTTCCTGTTGGCTCACTAACAGTACTTCTGTCTCTCTACCTGGCTCCTAAGATACTACTATATCATGATTTTCTTTTCACCTTACTTGTAGTTCCTTCTCAGTTTCCTTTGCTAGTTGCTCCTTCTTTCCTCAGCCTTCTAAAATTGAGATGCATTGTGGTTCAGGCCATGCCAGCTTCTCTATATTCATTCCTTCCTGAACTCCTGATGAGTTCATTCATTCGTCTGACCTCCTGATGAGTTTTACGTGTCACTACATGGTCACTCTCAAATTTATATGTTTTCATACCATCTCCATCTGGGAATCTAATAGACATTTCCAAATTAGTATGTCCGAGCTGAATTCCTGAACCTGCCCCTCAAAACTTGATCTAACCAGTCTTCCACATTTCAGTTGATAGAATCCTATTCTGACTGCTAGGTAAAAAAAAAAAATCACCTTCAATCATGCCTTTCTTGCATACTCAGTCTGTTACTCTTATTGGAAATCTTTTGGAAATCTTGTTGGCTGTATGTTCAGAACATAGAATTTGAATCTGTCTACTTTTTACCAGCTGTTCAGAGCTACAAGTACACCTCTGTTGTTCTCAGCACAACAGCCAGAGTATTCATATTCAAATAAATCAGAAGTCTATAGTGACTTCCTTTCTCATTCAGAATGAAAGCTACAGTTCTCATAATGGTCTCCAGAACCCTGCATGATCTGACCTACCTCCCACTCACACCTTGCTCGTCTCATTTTACTATTTTTTCTCTTATATGCTGATTTCAGCCATGCTGTGCCTTCAGTCACAGCACCATGCTGACTTCTATGCCTGGAATGCCTTTTCCCTGATATTTATGTGGTTAATTCTCCACTGCTTTCAAATGTTTGCTCTATGGCACCTTCTTTTTTTTTTTTTTAATTTCTTTTTGTTTTTTCAATTTATTTATTTTAATTAGAGGCTAACTACTTTACAATATTGTATTGGCTTTGCCATACATCAACATGAATCTGCCACGAGTGTACACGTGTTCCCAATCCTGAACCCCCCTCCCACCTCCCTCCCCATACCAACGCTCTGGGTCATCCCAGTGCACCAGCCCCAAGCATCCTGTATCCTGCATCAAACCTGGACTGGCGATTCATTTCTTATATGATATTATACATGTTTCAATGCCATTCTCCCAAATCATCCCCCCGCCTGCCACAGAGTCCAAAAGACTGTTCTATACATCTGTGTCTCTTTTGCTGTCTCGCATACAGGGTTATTGTTAACCATCTTTCTAAATTCCATATATATGCATTAGTATACTTTATTGGTGTTTTTCTTTCTGGCTTACTTCACTCTGTATAATTGGCTCATTAGAGCTGATTCAAATGTATTCTTTTTAATGGCTGAGTAATATTCCATTGTGTATATGTACCACAGCTTTCTTATCCATTCATCTGCTGATGGACATCTAGGTTTCTTCCATGTCCTGGCTGTTATAAACAATGCTGCAATGAACATTGGGGTACACGTGTCTCTTTCCCTTCTGGTTTCCTGGTGTGTATGCCCAGCAGTGGGATTGCTGGATCATAAGGCAGTTCTATTTCCAGTTTTTTAAGGAATCTCCACACTGTTCTCCATAGTGGCTGTACGAGTTTGCATTCCCACCAACAGTGGAAGAGGGTTCCCTTTTCTCCACACCCTCTCCAGCATTTATTGCTTGTAGACTTTTGGATCACAGCCATTCTGACTGGCGTGAAATGGTACCTCATTGGGGTTTTGATTTGCATTTCTCTGATAATGAGTGATGTTGAGCATCTTTTCATGTTATAGCACCTTCTTAATGAAGCCTACTTAGACTTCTCTACTTGAATTGTAATCCCCATCCCAATACTCCTAAACTCTCTAATTCTCTTCTGCTTTTCTCTTTTTCCATAGCATTTATAATCACCCAATTACTCATTTTCTATTGTGTCTTTGTCTACTTCTAGCACTCTAGATGCTAAGTCAATATTTGTTGAATGTCGAGTGAATGAAAATACCCCAAAATAAAGGTCCTTTGAATATGAATGTTCCTTTTTTCTCTTTATCTCTCTATAATCCCTTTTTTTTCAAAAAAGAAATACATTTTGAAGATATTTCTACTTTATATAGCTGAATCTTTAATAAAGGTAATTGCTGACAGAAATGTAATCAACAATCTTTCTTCAAGAGCTGGAAATAACATGGTTGAAGTTGTAAGAAAATTTATCAATACCATTATACTTCTTTATGCCTTAATATTGTAGTCAGTTAAGAGGTTACCTTCTTCCTGTCTTAATACTGCCAACATTATTCAAAACAAGAGTGGGAAAGATTTTTTTATGAGGGGAAAGGATTTGGAATATCTTTGATTGTTGAGGTAGATTTTAAAATATAGCTTATTATTTTACCCTCTTGTGCTGAGTACCACTAGATTCTCCCAGTGCTTGAGCTTCACTATTGTGTAGAAATTTGACACCTTAAAAGAGAACAGATTGGTGGCTGTCAGAAGTGAGAGAAGAGATTGGTAGAAACAGGTGAAGACAGTCAAAAGATACAGACTTCTAGTTATAAATAAATTTGGGGGATATAATGTACAGCTTGATGGCTATAAAAACATTTTTCTTAAAAGATTTTGTTCCTCTTTATTGCTGAGTAGTGGCAGAAAGTGAAGAGGAACTAAAAAGCCTCTTGATGAAAGTGAAAGTGGAGAGTGAAAAACTTGGCTTAAAGCTCAACATTCAGAAAACGAAGAGCATGGCATCCGGTCCCATCACTTCATGGGAAACAGATGGGGAAACAGTGGAAACAGTGTCAGACTTTATTTTTTTGGGCTCCAAAATCACTGCAGATGGTGCAGATGGTGAGTGCAGCCATGAAATTCAAAGACGCTTACTCCTTGGAAGGAAAGTTATGACCAACCTAGATAGCATATTCAAAAGCAGAGACATTACTTTGCCAACAAAGGTCCGTCTAGTCAAGGCTATGGTTTTTCCTGTGGTCATGTATGGATGTGAGAGTTGGACTGTGAAGAAGGCTGAGCGCCGAAGAATTGATGCTTTTGAACTGTGGTGTTGGAGAAGACTCTTGAGAGTCTCATGGACTGCAAGGAGACCCAACTAGTCTATTCTGAAGGAGATCAGCCCTGGGATTTCTTTGGAAGGAATGATGCCAAAGCTGAAACTCCAGTACTTTGGCCACCTCATGTGAAGAGTTGACTCATTGGAAAAGACTCTGATGCTGGGAGGGATTGGGGGCAGGAGGAGAAGGGGACGACAAAGGATGAGATGGCTGGATGGCATCACTGACTCGATGGACGTGAGTTTGAGTGAACTCCAGGAGTTGGTGATGGACAGGGAGGCCTGGCGTGCTGCAATTCATGAGGTTGCAGAGTCGGACAGGACTGAGCGACTGAACTGAACTGAACTGAACTGAGTGTTCCATTATATTGACATACCATTTTTCTGCCCATTCTGCAGTAAATGGAGGATATTTGAGTTTTTTCCAATTTGAAACAATTGTGAATAAAGTTGCTATAAACATTGAAAGAAAAAAAAAAGCTAGATGAGTTAAGATCCCTACCAATCATAGGGAGTGGCATAAACATGTAGAGTCTCTCATTTGGTAACTATGTTGTCATGTATTAATTTTATAAGTAACTCTAGCTTCAGAGATGTCCTGAATTGCATTTTACAAGTAAATCTAGATTCTCATTGATGTAAAACATAATTCAAAAGTTTTATGATCACTATAGATATGAAAAGTTTGCTTCTAAAACACATTTGAAATTCTTAATAATGCTGTTCAAAAATTGTAATTTGTTCCATTATAAATGAACTTGATTCCTTTTGGCAGTCTTTTCTTAAAAGCATATTTTTTAATTGAAAATAATTTATTACAGATCTTATAAAATAAAGGGCAAAATATTAGCCATAATTTCACTACTGTAATATAACCATTTTCATTTTGGGTTATTTTATTTTTGCATGTTCACCTTTCACACAGTTTTAATCGGCTCCATAGTTTTTTTCCTGTCTTTTCCACTGAGATACATGTCATACCTATTTCTTCACATTGCTATGCAGTCATTTTCACAATCATTTTTCAGGGTTATTTCCTTAATGATCCCTAGTGTAGCTGTAGTCGTGAATCTAAATATTTCCCACGTATTAGATATTTAAGTTGCTTTCATTTGTTAAATCATAAATAATGTTATAATGAAAACTTTTGTGTTTGTAGCTCTTTCTGGATCATTTTCTTAGGATACAGTCCCGAAGGTGAAATTCTTGTTTCACACAATATGATCACAGTAATGACTCTTGATAGATTGCCAACTTACTATCCAAATGATTGAACCAATTTTCTGCTTCCACCAACACATGGAAGTAGAGTTTCGTGGAAATCTTGCTTGTAATTTCTCATTTTTGTCCCCGTTTCTTGTATATCTTGTATCGTTAGAATTAAAATGCTGGTGTTCCGTGTCAGCATGGGAATTTAGAAAGTTGTTTTAGGATGTCTGGCTTAAGTTCTCTCCCAAAAAGAAGAAAGAGGACAAACTGGTGGCTCTGTTTGACTTTGCTGCTTCTAGAAGGACAGGAAAAAAGTCTCCATTTGTTGGACTGAACAGTTGAAGAAATTTGATATTTCTACCAAGTTAGGATGAGTGATGTAACCTGGCTAACCATTTTTACCACCACAGAGGTTTACATTGCTGTTTTATTCTGGAACAAGTGGTTCACAAATAGACACTACAATTGTTTGCCTTCTAAGAATCTGAAGTGACATAAGAGTCTTGTGTGTGTGTGTGTGTGTGTGTGTGTGTTAGTCGCTCAGCTGTGCCTGACTCTGCAATCCTATGGACTGTAGTCCCCCAGGCTCCTCCACCCATGGAATTCTCAAGGCAAGAATACTAGTACTTCCCCCACAAATAATAGTGAATAAAAGTTGAAGAAAGGACCTTAGTCTTGGAGAAGAGCTGAGATTTATGGGTAGGACTTTAGATTGGCCTGGTGGCTCAGATGATAGAGTCCGCCTGCAATGCAGGAGACCTGGGTTCAATACCTGGTTTGGAAAGATCCCCTGGAGAAGGGAATGGCTACCCACTGCAGTATTCTTGCCTGGAGAATTCCATGGACAGAGGAGCCTGGCGGGCTACAGTCCACAGGGTCACAGAGAGTCGGATACAACTGAAGCGACTTAGCATGCACACGCATACAGACAGTGTGGGTGATTAATGCCTTTAGATTAAAGAGAGGAGGGGGAGAGTTGTTATTTATAGAGGAGGGGATGATGCCAGGATTTAGTTCACACCCACAGGTTTGTCATTCTTGTCCCTCTTCTCAGTCTAGTGTGACCAAGTTTCCAGTTGAGGACAGGGAAGATGGCGGGATTTCCCTTCTCCCTCTAGGTTCGCTCAGACTCTGTGTTCATATTAAGGAGCTTGCAGGATCCTGTCCTCGTCCATGTCAGTGGCCAGAAACAACTGATAAAACTGCTGTTTCCTTGGCAGTGATTCAGCCATCCCAGTGAGTGATGCCTCTTTCATGATGAAAATGAAGAGCAGCTGATTGATTCATGAGGCTCTCTAACTTAAGCCACACGGGTCACTTCTTTATACCACCTTATCTCTTAATCCCGTGCCTTCCCACAAACTAATAGCCGGTGGGGAGAAATGTTCCCCGACCATTCAGAAGGATCATTGAGAATGTCTCTTTAGGCATTTAAAGTTGAGTAAGAAGCAATTGATTTACTCAGCTGCCAGACACTCATGGGAAAACAGCTGGAGCCACTGAAGAGAAGTGGGAGGAAAGGAGAGCTCCGCTGAAGGGGTGTTGGGTTCATAGAAATTACTGAAGATGAAAACTCTGGGATTTTAGTAGTTAAATTCTGATATGCACATCAGGTCTTCATCCATCTGTTGTTCTGGGGCTTCATTTTGTTTAAATGAGCATACAGAAGCTACCAAATAGGAAAACAGTGAGAGACTAAATTATCTTACCAGTTTATTCTGTTTTCTTGAATTGCTTTTCCCCTAATTACATTTAATCTGATTCCAATTTCTTTTTCAGTACAAAGTTTACACATTTTTGAGAAGGTTGCTTGTAACTGCCTCTGCCTCCCCGCTCCTCTTTGTTTTCTCAGTGCCCATGTATACATCTCTAAAGATTGGTGGCACCAACACGTTCTCACTTGCACTGTGTTCTCTTCAGACTCTAAGTTCCTTAAGAGTTTGGATCATGGGCTGGTTAACTGCTGTCCTCTCTTGTTGCCTGGCATATTTCTTTATAGATTTGTGCTTGTGCTAAGTCGCTCAGTCATGTCCGACTCTTTGCAACCCCAGGGACTGTAGCCCACCAGGCTTCTCTGTCCATAGAATTTTTTCCAGGCAAGAATACTGGAGAGGATTGTCATTTCCTCCTCCAGGAGATCTTCCTGACCCAGGGTTTGAACCCGCATCTCCTGTGGCTCCTGCATTGCAGGCGGATTCTTTACCATTGAGCCATCAGGGAAGCCCTTCTTTGTAGACTATGTGAATGTAATATGTGTCTTGAAATTTTAATGTTGGTGGAAATGTTTGTTGGAAAATTCTGTTGTACATTCCCATGCCACCTTGGGATGGCAGAGAAGTGGAATGTTTTCTTATGGGCATGAGACAGTCCTTGTGCCCTCCATTTATTTTTGACTTGAGGTAGCTGAGTCTCTCTTGCCTGGAAAATCCTATGGATGGAGGAGCCTGGAAGGCTGCAGTCCATGGGGTCACACAGAGTCAGACACGACTGAAGGGACTTAGCAGCAGCAGGAGCATATGATATAATTTCAATTGTATAATTTAAATTGACTGAGCGACTTCACTTTCACTTTTCACTTTCATGCATTGGAGAAAGAAATGGCAACTCACTCCAGTGTTTTTGCCTGGAGAATCCTAGGGATGGGTGAGCCTGATGGGCTGCCGTCCATGGGGTCACACAGAGTTGGACATGACTGAAGGGAGCATACAATATAATTTCAATTGTATTTTTTGAAATTATTCCGTATCTCCCTCTTATTACATCTGATCGTGGTCTATTGCTTTTAAGCCAAAGCTTCATTTTACACATGTTTTTCTGGGAGGGGATTAGGGTCTTTCTGCCTATGTACTAGAATAGAAAATGCATAAGCTTTGTGACACAGAGAACTGTTAGGTTGATAGCCAAGCCTGAGTCAGCAACATAGCCAGATTCTGTTATATGATTTTAAATACAATTTAAAATTCAGTTCCCCCACTATACCGGTCATATTTCAAGGGCATACCAAATAGCCATACATGACTAGTGTTGCCTTATTGGCCTGCATAGTTTTAGAACATTTCCATCATTGTAGAAAGTTTTGTTGGACAGAGCTATTCTAAAGCTAATACCTTGAAAGATCTTGCAGTTTTCATTCTGCCCTCTGGGGACACCAATCATTCTGTTGAAGAAGCCTGGTCCAGCCTATTGGGCAGTTAGAGATCACATAGAGGGAAACCATGGTGTTCTAGCCAATAGCCAGCAGTAATTCCAGACATGTGAGTGAGACCATCTTGGACTTCCAATCCCATTCAAGCCCCAGATGTTTACAGCCTCACAAGCAATTCTCTATGACAGCAGCAGAAGAGCTGGTCAAATTAGCAATCCATAGACTCATGACAAATAAGTTGTCATTGTTTTAAGTCAGTCCGTTTAGATGAATTTGATATGATAGTAATAACAGGTGCTACTTCCTACCTAATGACTGCATCAGTTTTGGAACTGTTACCCTATGCATTTGCCTCATGAATTAGGATGCGGAAAAAATAAGCAAGATGAAGTAAGCTTATATCACTTCTTTCAGTGAGATAAGTTCTTTGGTTAGAGAGAGAAAAGGATATTGTTATTAATAAAACAACGACCAACAGCAAATTGAAATACTACTTAATCACTGAGTGACTAGATTATCTATCTACTTATTAAATGATAACAGAAAATTAACTTTGCATCCAAAATTATTTACCAGTAATTTTCAAAGCAGATCATTCAAATAATCCAGAGCTAACTGGAATCCAGTAATTATTCCATTTTAGGATAGTCAGAGTCTGGGGGCTCTGGTGTATTTTACTTTGTCAGAATTTAGAATTTAATTCTGAAATCATGCCTTCTTTTATTCATTGTTCCCCAAGCATTTGTTGGGGAAATAAATGGATATATATATATATATATTTATATGTGTATTTATATAGGATATATGTGAATTGAAAGTCACTCAGTCGTGTCTGACTCTTTGCGACCCCATGGACTATACAGTCCATGGAATTCTCCAGGCCAGAATACTGGAGTGGGTAGCCTTTCCCTTCTCCAGAGGATCTTCCCAACCCAGGGATCAAACCCAGGTCTCCTGCATTGCAGGCTTATTCTTTACCAGTTGAGCCACAAGGAAAGCCCAATAATATATTAAGTATGCTATTTACCCCCCATTAAATTTTAATAAAGTATTTTATCTATATAATATATAGGAGATATATATATATATATATATATATATATATATATATATAGGCTTCCCTGATAGCTCAGCCGGTAAAGAATCCACCTGCAATGCAGGAGACCCCGGTTCGATTCCTGGGTTGGGAAGTTCCCCTGGAGAAGGGATAGGCTACCCACTCCAGTATTCTTGGGCTTCCCTGGTGGCTTAGATGGTAAATAATCTGCCTGCAATATAGGAGACCTGGGTTTGATCCCTGGGTTGAGAAGATTCCCTGAAGGAGGGCATGGCAACCCGCTCTAGTATTCTTGCCTGGGGAATTCCCATAGACAGAATAGCATGTTGGGCTATGAGGTCACAAATAGTTGGACATGACTGAGCAACTAAGTGTGCATGTGCACACACACACACATACATACATATATATATTCTGTATATATCTAAACAGGCACTGAGAATTTTGAATAATTAAGAGGTGAGCCTCACCTGGAAGAAATAACAGTATAATGGAGGGGAGAGACACAATGGAGGGGAGAGATATATGAGGATGAGCTGTCCCTGGAAATCCTGAGGTGGGAACATACTTAATATACAGGATGAGCAATTACCTTGCAGATGGGTGGGAATGGAGGTTCATAAATAAAGAGATTACCTAGGGGACTATTTTGGGGGAAAGAACATGATTATTTTATTTTAATAACTTTATTGAGACATTATTCACATAGCATTAAAATTCACTCCATTAAAGTGAGCAATTTAGTTGTTGTTCAGCTGCTAAGTCGTTTCTGACCCTTTGTGACCCCATGAACTTCAGCATGGTAGGCTTCCCTGTCCTTCACTATCTCCCAGAGTTTGCTCAAACTCATGTCTATTGAGTTGGTGATGTCATACAGCCATCTCATTCTCTGTCATACCCTTCTCCTCCTGCCCTTAATCTTTCCCAGCATTAAGGTCTTTTCTAATGAGTTATCAGTCATTCCAGTGAGTATTCAGGGTTGATTTCTTTTAGGATTGACTGGTTTGATCTCCTTGTTGTCCAAGGAATTCTCAAGAGTCCTCTCCAGCACCACAGTTGGAGAGCATCAGTTCTTCAGTGCTCAGACTTCTTTCTGGCCCAACTCTTGCATCTGTATATGACTGCTAAAAAGATCATACCTTTGACTATATGGACCATTGTCAGCAAAGTAATGTCTCTGCTTTTTAATACCCTGTCTGGGTTTGTCATAATTTTTCTTTCAAGGAGCAAGTGTCTTTTAGTTTCATGGCTGTAGTCACCATTCACAGTGATTTTGGAGCCCAAGAAAATAGAATCTGCCACTGTTTCTGTTTTTTTTTTTAATTTTATTTTATTTTTAAACTTTACAATATTGTATTAGTTTGCCAAATATCGAAATGAATCCACCACAGGTATACCTGTGTTCCCCATCCTGAACCCTCCTCCCTCCTCCCTCCCCATACCCTCCCTCTGGGTCATCCCAGTGCACCAGCCCCAAGCATCCAGTATCGTGCATCGAACCTGGACTGGCGACTCGTTTCATACATGATATTATACATGTTTCAATGCCATTCTCCCAAATCTCCCCACCCTCTCCCTCTCCCACAGAGTCCATAAGACTGATCTATATATGAGTTTTATCTCCATCTATTTGCCATGAAGTGATGGGACCAGATGGTCAGTGGCTGTTAGTATATTCAGAGTTGTAAGTCATCATCACTATCTATTTAGGACATTTTTGTTACCTCCTGCCCCAAGAAACCTGATGCCCATGAGCGGTTAACTCACCCATTCTTGCCTCAACCTTGAAGTCCTAAGCTGCCACCAATCTATTCTATATATACACTTACCTATTTGGGCATTTCATAGTAATGGGCTTTTGTGTCTGTCTTTTTTCACTTCGTGTAATGTTTTCAAGACTCATCCATGTTGTAACATGTATCACTATTTCATTCATTTCTGTTGCCTAATGAGATGTTATTATATGGATATATAGCATTTTGTTTTTCCATTCACCACTTGATGGATGTTTTGGTTGTGACCACATTTTGGCTATTATGAATAACATTGCCATGAGTTTTCATGTGTGAGTTTTTATGGGGACATATGCTTTCAGTTCTCTTAGGTATATATCCAGGAGTGGTATTACTGGATCAAAAGGTAACCGTGTTTAACATTTTTAGGGATTTCCAAATTGTTTTTCAAAGTCGATGCACTATTTTAAGCATTCCAGCATCAGTTTATGAAGGTTCCAACTTCTTCACATCCTTGCTAATACTTGTTATTGTCTGAGAACAGAATTGTTTTGAATGAAAATATAAAGTCATTAAAAAAGAAGAAATTCCAATTAGATACTGTTATGCTCATTTAAGATAGTTCATATGTCATGTGATATTAGAACCTAAAGCTGAATGCCACTTTGTAGCTCTGTGTACAAAACAACTCTGTTGGAGTCTAATTATCTTATCATTAACGTGCACCAGGTGGTTAGGAAATGCTGGTTTTCTTTTATGTCTAATTGAGAGGTAAAGGGTGGTAGAATGATTATATGTATAGTGCTGTTGAAAGTTAAACTCATTTCTGACATGCAATTAAATATAATTGGAATAGAACAAATTGAATAACAAAATTAAATTTGCAAAATAGAGTATGAAAAGATGTGGAATGTATGCTGTTCCCTAGGATATTTGAGTGGTGAGTTGGCATTAGAACTTGAACCCCATATTTTTATGGTTCCCACCTGCCCACACTTGCCTCCTCTACTTCCCTTCCTTGGTGCATCCAAGGAGTTCAGGAGACATTCCCTGCCAACACCCTGTGCCTGGGAAATCCCGTGGGCAGAGGAGCCTGGCAGGCTGTAGTCCGTGCGGTTGCAAAACAGTTGCATAGGACTTAGCTACTAAACAACAACAACAAATTATGGGCTGGTATTTTTGTTATTGTTGTTTTGTACTTTTATTCCTTTAATTGGAAATTTTTATCAAAGTAATAATTGTATACAGTTTATGCTTATACAATTTATAAGTCAAATAATATTTACAGTGCTTATCACAAAAACCAACACTGTCAACTCCATTTCTCTCTACTCCTGGCCTGCTCTTCTCACACCTCCCCACCTGTGATGGTCTCTTTCAACTTCATTACCAGTGTTTTTCTGGTGCTCAGGTTCAGGTTTTTTTACATAAGATTATTCTGATATTTCTGCTGTTGCTGCTAAGTCGCTTCAGTTGTGTCCGACTCTCTGCGACCCCATAAACAGCAGCCCACCAGGCTCCTTTTTCTCTGGGATTCTCCAGGCAAGAATACTGGAGTGGGTTGCCATTTCCTTCTCCTTCTAGATATTTAGAATTTTTGGTTTTTATTTACTGTGGATGATGAGGATATGGCCTCCAAATACCCTGTCATCCCAGTATATCAAATGCTGTTAAAAGTACTTAGGTTCAGAGGATTTGGTTGATTGTAACATACAATTTAGAGGGTAATATTTTAGAAAATAAAATGTTGAGTTTTCATAATGCATTGCCAAGGAACTGTATTAAAAGCAAAATATTAGAGCCAGTAAGTGTTTAGGTACATAATTTAACAGGATAACAATAATTTTGATCTAGCTACAGTATTGAAATAGCACATGAGAAAGTCTTCTTTTACTCTTATCTTTCAGTAGACACTGGATGAGTTTTGTTGTTTTTAAACCCTAGTCAATTAGTCTTAATCACCAAACATTTATAGGGGCAGAGGTGAAAGTTCAACCCTACTGAGAACAGCCAAAGTACTATACATACACTGTTCCTAGACTCGTAGATTTGCATGAAAAATGTCGCAAGGGAAAAATTGTAATTGCCTCAGCATGAGAGATAGAATATATTTTAAGATAATTGGAGATTGTCTTTTATGTGTGCTCTTTGGTTTAGTTTTGATTTCATGTACTTTAATTTGTTTCTGTCTCTGAATTTTTTTTTTTTCCTTAATATATTCCAAAGGATGTAAAACACTTCTGAGGATCTCATTACTACTTGTGAAATTGCCTCTTTCTGTATCATTGGATGTGGTCTTTTTGGTCAGTCAGTCTCATAAGAGAAAAGTATCTTAGACCAGGCTCTTATATTTTAGCAATCTGATAACTCTCAAGTACATTTTGTGTAAGTTCAGATATACTCTAGCAATTTCCCTCAGGTGAATATTGTAAATTTAGGGGATTTTGGTGGGTTTTTTCATGTTAGTTCTACAGGAATCATCTTTTTGCTTTTATTCATGTTTCATCATTCCAATGTGTAGAATTTACATTTTCATGTTTTAACCTTGCTTATATGCTGGTGATTAGCCATTGCCTTGACAAGTGTGAACAGAAGGGGTCTAACTGAAAATATTCTATGACTTGGTGAACACATTGGGTTACAAATTCAACTTTTCCTTCTCTTTGCAAAGGCACTGAGACGTGAGTTAAAGGAGAAAGAGTATTCTGTCCTGAATGCTATAGACCAAGCTCGAGTTTTCCTGGCTGATCAGCCAATTGAGGCCCCTGAAGAACCAAGAAGAAACCTACAATCAAAAACAGGTGAGACTGGTTTCTTTAGTATGTCATAAAAATATGTATGAGGAGAACAAAACACCAAAATCGACTAGAGAATTTTTTTTGCAGCATTAAGGACTCGATGGACAGGAGTTTGAGTGAACTCCGGGAGCTGGTGATGGACAGGGAGGCCTGGTGTGCTGTAATTCATGGGGTTGCAAAGAGTCAGACATGATTGAGCGACGGAACTGAACTGAACTGAGGACCTGATATTTTTAAATTCCTTACAGAATATCAGGGCCTAGTATTAAATTTTTTCTTCTATTACTTTAGTCAAATTTGTCATTAATAAATATCTAGATTCTTAAATTAAAAAATGAAATGACTGTATATTCAGTATCATTATTTTAAAAGGGAATTAACTGTAGACAAATTAATTTATTAAAATTGTCTGTAACTACAAATAATTTCTTTAAGAAATAAATAGTTACATTTCTTACATTTAAACTATATGATAAATAATTATATATAGAAGAATGATATTTAGGATATGAGTAAACATATAAATTATTTAAATATCTATAAAGTAATGTTTTTTAACTTCTCTTTTTCAAGATTACAAATTTAAATAAGACACTAAAATGTCTTTCTTTTATAAGCAGACCACAGAATTTATTTAATTTAGATGCTAACAACTTATATTGTTTATGTACTTTGGCTTAAAACTGAAATGGTATCTACCTTACTAGCAACTAGTAATAAATTACATAGTAGATTTAAGAGATGAACTTGGGGGCCAACATATATCTTCATTTTGATTTTTCACTTTTGGCATAAAAGCATTCTGATGCATTTTAAAAAATAAACATGCCATTCAGAATATTTTCTCATCATTCATTTTCCATAGTAAAAGCAGACCTGAACGATTTCTCATGCTGTGTCTAGATGTGTAATTCATGAGCATTTGTTACTTGTAAGGGATGTAGTGTTGGAAAATGCTTTGACTGTAGTTGGAACCGGATCAGACATTTGGAAAGTAGCCATTTTCCTTCTCAGCCTTTGTCAGGGAAGCTCTACTTCAATGGGAATAAATTTCCCATCAGGATCATACCACTTTTCTTGACCCTTTGGGGGAATGTGTGTGTGTGTGTGTGTGTATACATACAGAGACACACACAGCACGCTTATCATCTCTTGCAGCTTTGCTTTACTACTTTCTCCTGGCAGGATCACTGTTTTTCCAGTCAGCCTACCCGGGGACCTAAATCATTGTTGAGTCTCCACCTCTCATAGTCTGCAAATCGTTCATGATGGTTATTTCTATCTTTGGAGGACTATGCCTTCTGGGTACTCTGTTATAGATGAAATTATATGCGTATCATATACACACACAGACATAATGTATGCACACACCTACATAGTAGGTGGTTGAATGACTTGGATGCTGAGCACGCTTGGGTGTGGATTGGATACTGAGCACGCTTGGGTGTGGATTAAAGTAATTAATTAGGATAAAACTATTGGAAGCAGCAGCCCAGCGTGAGGAGCAGAGCAGCTGTGTGTCAGGGCAAGTCAGCAGAGCTCAGGAAGAGGGGCAGGGGGTGATGGGGGGGTGGTCAGGGACTGTGCCTGCACGGGAGGAACGAGCGAGGAGTTTGTGCGTGCTGGCTGGAGCAGATTACAGAGGCCCTGGACGGTTGGACAGCACATTTCAACTTAAATACAGCAAGAAGAAGGCGCTAGTTCACTTGTTTTTTTAAGCTTGGAAGAAAAATAAGTTCACTTGTCTTACTTTATCCAATTTAAACTCTACCTTAAATCTGCCTGCCTCATCTCCTTGTTTCCCCAATACTTTTCAGAGAATAGAGGAAAAATTTTTATAATCAGTTACTTCATAGCAGTAGAAAAGTGTTACATCACTTGAGTTTCACTTTGCTATCAATTTTCTTCCTCAGTGATTAGTCAATTCAAAGGGTAAAAACATACTGCTTTTTGAGCCCTTATATTGGGAATTTTTAAGGTCCATTTTCATATACTATATTGGGAGGCAAGAAAAAAAAGTCATGTCAGTGTAACTTTATGATATATTTTTTTTTTTACAATTAGTCATTCCCATGCTTTCTCCTTTCCTGATATTATTTTGTATAATGTTGGCTGATTTTACCTGTTGTTAAAAGTAAATGAAAGAAAATTACCCATAATAGCTTTTATACTTTGTTGTTTACTGTGACTTATGAACCTCTGCTGCCAGAAACAGAGAGTGTTTGAACATTAGTTATCTTTTTTGATGCTACTCAAAGTACTCAGTGTTAAAGGAAATAGAGCAGAGAGAACCTATGTATGATTTTGGGGGGGTTCTATTTAATAAGCATTTATTGAGTATGCTATGTGTAATGTACCAAAGGACACACCAAGGTGAATCCGTTTCTTTACTTTTGAACAACTATTTCAGAAAATACTTCTCCCCATGATTTTTCTCTCCTGAAACCTTTTCTCCTAGCTTCTTTTTTTCTATTATCAATTACTGTCTCATAGTGGCATATGTGTATATGTGCATTTTATGATAGTTTATTGAGTTTCATTTTCTTACTGAGTAACACTGGATGAGTTGCTCTCAGGCAGCATTTAATAAATGCTGTTAAAAAAACAAGCAAGCTAATTATTTCAACCAAATAATCAGTTGTTGACCAAGAATCTTATCAGGTACGCTCTGCTAAAAATTTTCTTTTTTCCCCCCAGTTTTATTGACATATAATTTACATAACATTGTACAAGTTTAAGATGTACAACATAATAAGTTAATATTTGTATATATTGTTAAATGATCACCACATAAGACTAGGAACATCTAACATCTCACATAGTTCCAACTTCTTCCCTTGTGATGAGAACTTTCAAGATCTAGTCTCCTAACACCTTTCAAGTATGTATATTTTAAACACTAAAAATCACTACTAACATTAATTGCCCTATTTCAGGTCCTTACCATCTTTTCCTAGGACTGTTGCAATACTTTCTTAATTGGTATCCCTGCATCAAGGTAGATGCTACCATGATGTATTTAAAACACAGAGCTAGCATTTGCTACCCTGATTTAAAACCTCTAGTAGCCTCTGCAATAGGATCTGAACTCCTTTACCTGTCATGCAAAGCTGCACAGTGATTTGGCCTCAGTTTCCCTGGTGGCTCAGACAGTAAAGAATCTGCCTGCAATGAAGGGGAACCAGGTTTAATTCCTGGATTGGGAAGATCCCCTAGAGAAGGAAATGGCAACCCACTCCAGTATTCTTGCCTGAAGAATTCCATGAACAGAAGACCCTGGCAGACTACAGTCCTTGGGGTTGCAAAGAATCAGACTCAACTGAGCAACTAACACTTTCACTTCATTTTTCTATTTAGTAGCATCTCATTCCTCTCTCTGCTCCAAACTAATGTCATTTAACACCAACTTCTCATGATGGTCTGCAGGTAATTATTTCGTTGCCCATTCTGTTTTTTTTTCTGCCTATTGGTCTCTTCTGCCTGATCTCCAACTCCTTCTTCCTTTGCCTACCCAGCCCTTGCTCATTCTGTCCCACTCACTGAGGCTGTGTGTCACCCTGAACCCATTCCTCTCCAGCTCTTCTCCTTGCTCCCTGGTACCTAGTCGCCTCTCTGACTGTATACTAATATCTGTGTCTGAAGCTCAGCCCTGTCCTTGCTTAGTGACCTCTCCTATTTGTTGAGAATCTGAAAAAGTGTGAGAAATGATCTGAGCAGCCAAGACAGTATTATGTCGAAAATATAGTGAAGATTGTAGAAAAGCCACTCTCACAGAGGTATTAACTCTTCCTTTAGCCACTGTTGTAACTAGTTTCCCTTGTTTTCCAGTGAATTATGGGTATGTAGCAAGATGGAAATGATACGGCAGGGGGAAGGGTGGCAGTGAGAAATTATGTCTGGCAGTCTGACAGCAATGAGGAGAAAGAAAATTATAAAAAGGATACATGAGAATTCTAAAATAAAACAAACTAGAGTAGTCTTTGGGGATTTTTACAATAAAAGAAAAGCTGAAGCAATGAGCTGTGGTTTGTTTATTTTTGAAGATAGAATATAAATCAGTTAAGAGAAGGCATAGGAGTTTATACTATATTTTAGTGAATTTCCTTCCAAAATGGCAACCATACAAAAATAGGGCTAAATGAATGAAATATAGCCATCTGGACCACTCAGCTTCCCAGAATTACTCATTCTGCCTGTGTAAGGTTATTCAGTCAATATAATTTTTACTTGAACTTAAAATTATCTGAATAATTATAGAAATTTAACAAAGTTCACAACTTTGTCAATAGTTTCCTTCCCTTGAGTGATAGGGAACTACTTAATTTAACTTGAATTGTATCATGTCAATGTATAATATTTCCTTTTAGTGAGGTTGAACTGAAAAGACCCTGATTCTGGGAAAGATTGAGGGCAGGAGGAGAAGGGGACGACAGAGGATGAGATAGTTGGATGGCATCACTGACTCAATGGACATGAGTTTGGGTAAACTCCCTCCTGAGGGAGGCCTGGCATGCTGCAGTCCATGGGGTCGCAAAGAGTCAGACATGACTGAGCAACTGAACTGAATTGTTTTTTATTTGATTTTAACCACCTGGTTTATATCTGTTAAAAAGTAGAACAATGAAACAGCAAACATTTCATCATCATTCATACTGGTCTTACTATGTGTACTCTTCAAACCACTTTTGTATTTGGCCTAATGAATTGAGCAGATTGTATATAGCATGCATTTTTAAAAAAAAATTAAGTTAAAACACAAAGCCAAGAAAATACTGTGGCGCTGACCAAGGTCATCAGCTAATATGGAGTAGATCAAAGAACAGAACCAACCTTGTGTGTTGGTAACCTTCCTTAACCTTGGGTTTGGGGGCTTGTTTTCAACTCATCCCTTCATTCTCCTCTCCTTTCTCTTTCCCTCTGCTCACTGGCCACTGACCTCCTAGCTCTTTCCTGACTCTCACTGTCTAGAGCCTCTTGCTGCTGCTAAGTTGCTGCTGCTAAGTCGCTTCAGTCGTGTCCAACTCTGTGTGACCCCATGGATGGAAGCCCACCAGGCTCCCCCGTCCCTGGGATTCTCCAGGCAAGAACACTGGAGTGGGTGGCCATTTCCTTCCCCAATGCAGGAAAGTGAAAAGTGAAAGTGAAGTCAAAATTGCACATGGAATTAGAGTCATGTCTGCATCCCCCTCTCTACCCCACACACAGATGCAGGCAGGTGCACACACACGCCCACACACACATACATATTTTATGAATTGAAGCTATGGTAACAATTATTAAACAAAACAGTTAACACTTTAACAGTATAGTTCACCTCTAAAAGTGTTCAGAAAAGTATACAAATGATTGTCAATGTGGGTGTGGAAAAGCTGTTTTCCTCTACTCAGGTTCTGATTTTAAGACAAAAAAAAGATTGCATTATTTTGCTCATAAATTTCCCTTTGAGTCTTCTTTAAAATTTATTCCCATCAAGACATTACTATTACTACAACTGTTATTTTACTGAAGGCTGTTTGAACATTGTTTCTTTTTCAGTCTGGTGTTTCATTTAAATGATAGAAGAAAAAATAAAACATTATATAGTATATAGTATATATAGTGCAGTCCATGGGATCGCTAAGAATCGGACACAACTGAGCGACTTCACTTTCACTTTTCACTTTCATGCATTGGAGAAGGAAATGGCAACCCACTCCAGTGTTCTTGCCTGGAGAATCCCAGGGACGGGGTTGCCTGGTGGGCTGCCATCTATGGGGTCGCGCAGAGTCGGACACGACTGAAGTGACTTAGCAGTAGCAGTATACAGTCCATGGAATTCTCCAGGCCAGAATACTGGAGTGGGAAGCCGTTCCCTTCTCCAGGGTATCTTCCCAATGCAGGGATCGAACCCAGGTCTCCCACATTGCAGGTGGACTCTTTACTGTCTGAGCCACCAGGAATTCATGGCTAATAAAAAACTTTTCAGATGAAAAGTATGTATGGATTAGTGTTTTTCCTCTTTGACCTTTAATAACTGTGTGTATATTTAGTAATGTTTAATATTTTAACTCAGAATATGCTATTTTCTTTTAATTATTAAATGCTTCATATTATTTTAGAAAGCCAATTAGTATTTTTCACCTCTGTGAAATCTCATATATTTTGTGATATAACAAAGAGATAATAAATGACATTTTTCAGTCCACTATGTCAGTCCATTTTGTGCCAGTATTAGCAAACTTGTACACATAAAATTTCATGACCGTTAAATGAGTGAAAAGGTGAAATTATCATAGAGTTTAGAAGTAACTCTTATATTGATTCTCAGTATAACATAAGATCACATAAAAATGGTGGCAGTAATTATTTCCTTGCGTCTCATAAAATGAGACCAAATTATATATAACCTAAGTAATGAGGCAGTAAAACTCATGGGTGTTTTCCCCCAGGGAATTTTTTGTTTTCCTAATAACCAGTTTATTAGTTAGAACCTCACTCATTGTAAGTGACAGACACCCAGCTTCCATAAGCATAGACACAGGGGGTGATTCATCAATATTAAACCCCATAACAAAATTACGTTGAACACAAGGACACAGCTAATCACAGGAACCAAGCACACAGCTGGCCCTTTCTACCTCTCTCCACAAGTTTTCATTTTCTTTGCTTTCCTATGACCTTGTACCTCACAATCACATATCAGGGAGGGAAAGCCCTTCTTTAGATCTAGCACGTTTCAAGAAAGAGCAGCAACTGACTTAGCTTGAGTAACATGGAGCTTGGGTCTTGTGGGATGGGCAGACCCCGCCCCCCACCCTCCGCTTTATAAGCATCATGTCAGATGGAAGAGGAATCAATGCCCAGAAGGAAGAAAGAAGAGAAAAATGTTAGTCCACATGAGTGTTCACCACAAACCAACATTTATCCTTGAATAAATTATAAACGTGCCAGGGACTGTTTCCTGAAATTCTCATCACAGCTCTTTGAGGTATGAGTACTTTACTACCCATTTGACAGATGAGGAAACTGAGACTTTGTGATATTTGGATGCATACTGTCACATCCGAAATGCCAACTCAGGCTTGTCACATCCCTTGTTGGCTTTAACCATCATAGCAAACTATCTTAGCTATATTTGTCTACTTATAAAAAATGAGTACAACAGTTAATATGCTTTTACCTTCATTCTTACTTTTCCTTTACTGAACTATTAGGTTGCTTATTAAAATGATGTACCAGTTCGCTGATTTCCTAGCACCAAGGGAGAAGGTGTTTAGGCAATATTAGACTTTGTCTTTTTAATTTTCATATAAAAACTGGAAGGATAAATAATTGCTTTCAGGTCTATAGACCAAGGGAATAATTTAATTAGCTTCTTAAGTCCAAATTAGATTATTAAAGTTGTCATGCATGAAAAAGCACAGAAACATATAATGTTACTTCCATTTTCAGTGTTAACTACAGAGCAGCAACGTGATCCTCCCCATTTTAAGGTTCCATAATGTATGGATGGTTGTACTGAATCCACTCTTCAACTTTCCTAAAATATAACAAACTAGTTGAGTAGCCCTATTAATTGGATAAAAATTTCAAAACCTTTTTTGCATGCTAATGAATACCATCATAGTGAAATTCAATTTAAATCTATCAAATTCTTGATGAAGATTTATATGAGAACAAAGGTTAATTTGATGGACATAGCATTTTAAATTAATTGTTTACCATCTGTTATGGTCTTTCATCACCATTATGGCTATACATAAATCACATGTGCCTCATAAAAAAAGATGGCAATAATTTACATGTATGTATTTTATTGAAATTAACATCTGGGGTGTCACTCTCTGATTTAAACATAAAGACTAGGAGGAGACAACGCTTTCAGTGTGGTGTGTTTTTTTCTTCCTGTTGTTATTGCTGCTCATCTTGAAAGCTGGTGTCCTCAAGAGTGATTTGGAGGCTTTACTATCTTTTAAAAAATGTAATCCTAGCCAAGGAGTAAATTCTCCACTTTAAACTTCTCATTTTGAAAGTACGTAAACTTAGGACGTGCTTAACTTCTTTAGTGAGAAGCGCTAAGCTTGAATAGAAAGCCTGGGACTTCTTTGTATGTTGATGGGTCATTAGCTGCTATGTTCCTCAGGGAAGCAGCCTGGGGAGAGATGGGCAGCAATGTGGCAACAAATGCAAGACTGCTAATGGAAGATTCCTGTCCTCTAATCTTTAAAGTGGATTTTTTCCAAAACAAAGAAATATCGTACATACATCTTTTTATTTCCTTGACCAGTACTTATTGAAAGCCCACCTTGTACCAGGTCGTGTTCTAGATGCTGGGGAGACAGCAGTGAACAAAACACATCTTTGCCTTCCTGGAACTTACAGTCCCAGCTTCTCTTCTCCACCTCTCAGGACCACTCCCCTGTTTCCAGTGACCTGTTTATAGCTGTCTAGCACTCAAAACTGACTTGAATAAGTTATAAAATTACCATTGGTATTAGGAAATTCAGGGAATATTCCATTACAGAACATTGAAAGCTGGGTCTCAAGTGTCTTAGCTAGATCTGTCCCAGGGCCATTCTGCTATTTCTACCTTTTTCCTTGGCGGTTAACCTTCTTAATGGTCTCTTCATTTTTTATCCATAGCCCTATGCTAGGTTTATTTGCTTTGGCCCACTTTGAGAGAAGGGTAGCACATTAAAGTATTCAGACTCTAGCTCTGCCTTCATTGATTTCTGCTCTGAAGTGCTGTTCATCCCTCTCCACCCTGTGGTCTCTGTTCCTATTCTCTCCATCCACCCCACCTCCACCCCTGACTCTCATTCATAGCTTGTATTTTGGTATTTGTGAAAGATTTTCCCTAAATCTCTTTACTGTAGAGTTCTTGACCTAAATGTTTCTGTTCACTGTCTTCTTTCTCTTAAGGATTTGGCAAATTCCTTGGCAGCAGGATGGATCCTTATCATGTTTATCATATACCTACTGAAAGACTTAGGCTTATACATTATCAGGTTAATCTGCTCTGGGTATCGTCTTACTATTGTCATCCTTATAATGTATTAGATGAATATGATGAGGAATATTACAGTAATCAGATGCTGGCACTTGATGGTGCACTTGTAATCTGGTTCCTAATGAACTGTTGTCACCAGTCATCATGCAGAAAAGGAAATGGGCAGGGTCCTCTTCAACACTGATCATTTCAGAGAGATTAAATTCATCTTAATCATGTAATCAGAAACTTTGAGAAGAACGTATTTTCCATTATCTTAATCAGAAACATCTTCTGGTTATGAAGGAGACAGAAAAACAGAATGGGGCTAAAGAGGGAGACAGAGTGAAGTCTAGTCTCTAGATATATGAGGAAGCTTTGTTTTTTTTTTTCCTGTGAATTCTTGTTGGCTAATCAGCTTAGTTTGCTTATGTGAAAAATCTCTAGAGATAGCTAAACCTCCCAGACGTAGCTAAATCATTTTAAAAAAGAAAGAAATTAACCTTTCCTGAAGCTTTTCTGTCAGGCATGTGTCAATAGCCTTATAGATATTAACTCAAGTTCAAAGAGGTAAGGAATATATCTATGCTATGAACATATAACTAGTTAGCATTGGATTGGCATACAAACTAATCCTTCCTTGCACCAAATTGTCCACGGGATGAAAAGGCTACTCTGGAGAATTTTTGTCCTCTACTTGTTTGTCTTAACATGTCCTCTTTATCTCTTGATGAAGTATAAGAAGATTATAGATACATGCAAAAAATAAGCAAACAGTACAAATGAGATGAAATTACCATACTTTAAATGACTGCATAAGCTTTATCCTTCTCTTTCACAGTAAAAAAATGATGACAATTAATGGAAATGCTTTAATGGGTTTAGGGTGAAGGAAGAAAAAAATAAGTGGAAAGATTTCCATTTAAAATTATGAAGTTGAATATTCTCAATAAAGAGTAAACTTGAAACTTCCATTCAGAAAATTGAAAATTTCAATTCAGTAAATATATATATATTGAAGACATACTAGTCTCTAGACCGAATGCTGTAAAACCAAGATGAGCAGAAACAAACATGCATGACATAAAGCTTTAGAATCTAAGAATAAAAAGTCACTATGGAGATTATGTGTTAATTCCAAAATTGAGAAAGAAAATATGACAAATGTGGGAAATCTTTATTTAAAATAACTGAACTGATTCTAATTTCTACAGGTTTATATGGTATCTCATAGGGGCAACATATATTTCAATGTTTTTAAATGTAAAAAAAATTTGTAAGTACACAAAAGAGGGAAAAAAAATATTTTTCCCTCTAATGTGAGACTTCTTTGAGACACACAGTGGCTTTGTTTTTCTTCTGTAATTGAATTTTAGAGGTAAAAGGGGCCCTGTGTAAAATCTTTTCCCAGCATGAGAACATAGAGTTCCCACTGATAAAGCAGGTCACCTAGCTCACCTGGGAGCCAAGGGCAGGGTGGGAGCAGTGCTGATTGCAAGTCTTAGTCCCTGCTTCCGGTCCAGGTTTGTTTCCCATCTGTATTCCAGTGAAGCGTAGAATACAGGGTAGAAAGAGCGCGGTGTAAGTGCCATCCAATTAATTTGCATATTTGAAGAATAAAGGTCACTGGACCTGACAGAAAGCTTCAGGGTTGGTCATTCCTTTCTCTGCTCTTTCTCTTGTTTCTCCTTCCTAAAAGATAGTTATCTACTCTTTATTAACTGTTTTGTAACACAATAAATTAATTTCTATTTTAATTATATAAATATAAAGTAAATATGTTAATATTTATAATACTTTATAACACATTATACTATATATAATGATAAAGTAAAAGTGTTAGTTGCTCAATTGAGTCTGACTCTTTGGACTGTAGCCCGCCAGGCTCCCCTGTCCATGGAATTCTCCAGGCAAGAACGTTGGAGTGGGTTGCCATTCCCTTCTTCAGGGAATCTTCCCAACCCAGGGATGAAACGCGGGTCTCCTGCATTGTAGGCAGTTTCTTTCCTTTTGAGCCTATAATACAATTATAAATATAAAATTAAATACAGTCCCATCCTCAGAGATAAATAGGATGGCTTAAAGGGAGAAGAATGGGAGAATGGAGAGTGAAGCAAAGTATTCCCTCTCAAAAACATACACACACACACACCAGGGAGTAGGAAAGTGACCTAGGAAAAGTGCTTCTGGTCTGTGAATTGTCACTAAATTTACTTGGTTTTATCCTACTGTTTTCTCTGTCTATTAGCCTCTATTACTGCCTTTTCAAATGCAAATTAGATTCCCCTCTTATCACCAACCTTCATTTGCTTTCCCACCTTCAATAGTTAGCGCCCTGCTCTGCATGGGAATGACACAACAGCTCAATGGGGTGGAAACACTCTGTCCAGCAGCAGTGACCAGAGAAATCAATTTATAATCCAATGCACTGACACTGCTCCATCCTAGCAACAATTACTGTTACTTGGGGAGCTTTTTAAAATATATCCATGCGTCCCTTCACCCTTGACCAACTAAGCCAGAATCTTTTAATACTTGGTCCTTGGGGATCAGCATTTAAAAACAAACAAGTAAACAGACAGACTCTCTGCTGGACGTTTCTAGTATGTTACCAGAATTCCACACCACTGGTCGAAGAGATTCTCCGCTCTTGCATGAGGGTCTTGAAATTTACTGCAAAATATCTGGTTGGAAAATTTGAAGCGAACTTCGTCCTTTGATTTTCAAGTAACAGAAGGTGTGTTTTTTTTTTTTTTTTTTTTAAAGTCTGGATATCCCTTTATTATTTTCATCTTTTATGCTTTCTTTCTGTTTTGATTTGATTTATTCTATTTTCTTAGCCCAAATTGTCATAAATTGGGATTTCACATGTTGCTTCTTATTACCTATTTTACAAAAGTTCTGGAAGGTTTTTGTTTGGCTTTGTACTTTGCTCTGTTCTTGGTTTAAAGTATATATTAAACTGAGATTGTTGCTGCAACAGGAGGCACTTTTATTCTGATTCTGTGATTAGTTAATATGCTTTCTTTCTGGCAAACAGATGGTGAATTGAATGTAGAACTTTTCCTTTGAGTAGCTGCTTGAGTGGGGATTTTATTATAAATACCACAGAAGGACTGCTCAATAAAAAGACTTTACGTTAAATGAAGACAAAAAGTCACAGCCAGAGTTGGCTATTTTGTCACAGGACGAAGAAGCTGTGTGCCTCCCTACCAGGTTATTCAGTGACTGACTTAGAAACAGTTTTTACTTTATCTAGAGAAAATAATCATAATTAAGTTGTCTCTTCTGAAATTGGCACTGTATTATGTTTTTTACAAAAGTCAATAAAGCAAGAGTGTTTAAAATATATCTTTCAAAAAATTCAAGTGATTTATTAACAAGTACAGCTGTTGCCATCATAAAAATTATTGACTCCCTTTCTTATCAGGCTAAGAATGATTTTTTCTCTTACACATAGCATGTTATATTTATATAAAATATGAATAGTATTTATTAATATAACATATTTTTTGATTTATAAAAAATCTTGAAGCATTAAGGATTTAAATAAAGTTGCCTTTTTAATGATGTACCCATCCTCACAAAGTCTTTTTTTTTAATCAAGAACCTTGAAACCCTGACCTGTAACAAGTTTGAAAAATTTTTTCTCCAGGATTCTTAACTCCCTTCCCTCACCATTGTACTGGATTGTGTATCTAATTCTAAGCAGTCCTGAAAGCTGGGCTCGAATTCACTTATTTTCCTTATTCATCTTTTACTAGTATACTCAATCTGTCTATCATAACATTGTCTCTTCTTATAATCAATTCATCTGCTAAGGGATTGGTCATGTTTCTGTGTAGCCTCATATCCTTCAGCAGCACACTCGAAGTTCTTGGGTTTCTAAACTCTTCATCATCCATGTCATTCCTGGAGATTTATTATAGCTGTTTACATTTAAACACTGAGGTCTAGAAATTTCTGGAAGCTGGTTGTGGTGGTTGTTCACTACACAAGTTGTGTCCGACTCTCTGTGACCCCATGATCTGCAGCACACCAGGCTTCCCTCTCTTTCACGATCTCCCTGAGTTTGCTCAAACTCATGTCCATTGAGTCAGTGATGCCATCCAACCATCTTATCCTCTGTCACTGCCTTCTCCTCTTGCCCTCAGTCTTTCCCAGCATCAGGGTCTTTCCCAGTGAACTGGCTCTTCTGGAAACTTAGATAAAATTAAATGTTCTGTCCATCTTGTCTCGACTTTTAAATAATATTTAAATAAAGACAGGCAGACAGATGTGTGTTGCATAGAAAAGTTACAGTTTAGAAGGGCTTGCTTCCGTGCATCTTATCAGAAGTTTTGATGAACTTCAGTGCATTTTATGAGTGGTGTGAGTGTTTTGAGGTGAAGTGGATGTCGCTAATGTGATTGATACTAAAAGATGGGATGTTATTACAGAGAAGAATATGCACTTCTATCCTAAAGTAATATACAGTTTGTTTACCTTGTTCTGACTTGCCTCTCTGTTTCCACGGGACAAGCATGAGAACCATCAAACCAGCTGCTAGAAAGGAAAGGAGGCATCCTAGGGTGTTAAGGGTAGTGAGGCTCAGGAGTGTTTAGATGGAGATCTCTACCTGCTTCAGGAGTGTCTCTTCTACGACCATCCAGTTCCCCTGTCCTTGTCTTGCCAGCTTCTCATCGCTGTTTCTAACTCTTGGCTTTCAACCTGACTTTGATTTCTATTTGCTTGTCTTCTGGATTCTTACCCTCTCTTACCGCCCCTGTCCTGTGGCAGCATCTTGCATTATGCTTGCCCTTTCCTGTCTGAAAAGTCTACTTTATTTCAGAAATTCTTCAACTCCCATTGATGATAATGCTAAATCACTTTAGTCTGACTCTTTGCAACTCCAGGGACTGTAGCCCACCAGGCTCCTCTGTCCGAGGGATTCTCCAGGCAAGAATACTGGAGTGGGTTGATGTGTCCACCTCTAGGGGATCGTCCCAACCCAGGGATTGAATCTGCTTCTCTTTTGTCTCCTGCATTGGCAGGCGGGTTCTTTACCACTTGAGGAAGCCCAAGTTCTGTTGGTCTATTAAATATTTAGGGTGGTCCTTGAAGTCTTGCTGTCTTTTTGTTGAAGTATGTGTGGTTGTGTTATACTTCTAGGCTACAGAGAATGACTTGTATTAAAGATGAACTAACTGCCAGATTCAGCCATGATGAAGAATCTATGATATGTTATTTATATTTGTTATGTTATTTGGTATGTCAGTAGTATTTTTTTTTTGTAACATGATAAATTAATCTTATTTTCTCAAAGTTTCCCTCATGACTTAAAGCTGTTTCTCTCCCGATTATCTTTCCCATTTCTCTAGAGAACAATAAAAAACTAACAAAAAGCTGTCTTTGGATTTTACTTCACCAAATTTGTGTTAAAGAAAAATTGCTTTATTTCTTGAGTTGCTACATTTCAAGGTTTGCAAATATATTAAAATTCAAAAGTCACCAAAACCACAGGGCTGCTTATTACCCTGAGTGGCTCTTGTCTATTTTGAAGAAGAGCAGGGATAAGTAGAAGCAGTATGGAGACAGTTTTTCTTACTCTGGTTAATGTAGCTTAGGTGCTATCCTTTGAAAGGTGGTATTTACACTTGACTATAAGAAAGTAGAGTTGACCAGTCATCCAAATATTCTTTTTTTTTATTTTTTCTAAATTACAGAATTGACTCCTGAGGAGAAAGCCCAAAAGATTGCCAAAGCCATGCGCAAGCAGTCTTCTGAAGTCAAAGAGAAGTGGGAAACTCTAAATGCTGTTACTAGCAGTTGGCAAAAGCAAGTGGACAAGGCGTTGGAAAAGCTCAGAGACCTACAGGGAGCAATGGATGACTTGGATGCTGACCTGAAGGAGGCAGAGGCTGTGCGGAATGGCTGGAAGCCCGTGGGAGACTTGCTCATTGACTCACTTCAGGACCACATTGAGAAAACCATGGTCAGCATCCCTGCCTCAGATAAAGGGTTTTAAGAAATCCTTTCCCCGGGGGCTCAGAGGGTAAAGAGTCTGCAATACAGGAGACTCAGGTTTGATCTCTGGGTCAGGAAGATCCCCTGGAGAAGGAAATGGCAACCCACTCCAGTATTCTTGCTTGGAGAATCCCTGTGGACAGAGGAGCCTGGCAGGCTACAGTCCATGAGGTCAGGAAGAGTCAGACAGGACTGAGCGACTTCACTTTGTTGTTAAATATAACACAAATAAGGAGAGCCACATACATTATATAAATTGTTACAAAGGATTGTTATAAGGCCGACACTGTGACAACATCCACCAAAATCAGGATATAGAACTTTTCTAGACACAACAGATGTTTTCCATATGCCCTTCACCATCAGAACTCCCCTCCCCACCAAAACAGCAACAAAGGTGACTTTTACAATACTTTACTTTCATTTCGTGATATACATTTTCACCCAGCTGTGAATTCCTAATCAGTATAGATTTAGTTTTATCTGTTTTTGTAAGAATACTTTAAAGTCCCTTTTAATCTCCAGATTTCCCCTCTATCTTTTATTTTCTCTGCAAGGTATTTGTTGAAGAAACTGAATTGTTTCCTTTATAGTGTTTTTCACAATGTGGCTCTTACAGAATGGCATCCACATGAGGTAGTCTGGCAGGTTGCTTTTTAAATGGGTGGTTGGATTTAGAGCTTTAATCAAAAGTGTACTGTTCTACTGGGCATTCTTTACTAATTATCTTATTGTCTCAGTATATAATGAAGAATTATTTTAGCTATAAATTCTGTTTGTAATATTGCCCAGAGTTAAGGATGTTAGACTTCTGGTCTAGATTCTCTTTGGCTCTTGTATTCTAGGACATATCCAGAAAAGAGATTAGTGGAATTTAGGCAGTAAAAGACACAAATAAACAGATTTAGAATGTATTGGGATTTGTGAAAAAGTAAAAGTCTTCATCTCTCAGTCGTGTCTGACTCTTTGTGATCGCATGGACTGTAGCCTACCAGGCTCTTCTGTCCATGAAATTCTCCAGGAAAGAATGCTGGAGTGAGTTGCCATTCTCTTATTCAGGGGATCTTCCCAACCCAGGGATTGAACCCAGGTCTACCTGCATTGCAGGTAGGTTCTTTAACATCTGAGCCACCAGGGAAGCCATTGAGGTTCATACTAGCACAGTAAACTATATGGGTTTCCCAGGTGAAGCTAGTGGTAAAGAATCTGCCTGTCAATGTAGGAGGCTCAGGGGTTCGATCCCTGGGTCAGGAAGATCTCCTGGAGGAGGAAATGGCAACCCACTCCAGTATTATTGCCTAGAAAATCCAATGGACAGAGGAGCCTGAAGGGCTACAGTCCATAGGGTCCCAAAGAGTCAGGCATGACAAAAGCAGCTTAGCATGCAGTGAACTATATAGTAGGTAGTCATGAAACAAAGAATAAATGATTGACAAATCAGACTGAAAATATCAATATTGTGAATGGGATTTTTATTGCAAAAGATATGCATCTTTTGTGCACAGACATTGGATAATAGTTTCCTTTTTGTTTTGCATGTGGCTGAATAGGAAATAGAAGAAAGGTCTAGGAAATTAACTGAATCCTACTCAGGCAAATTGCATAAGTATATATATATTTGTGTATAGACATAGGAATAATAATAGCATTTATTGATGCTTAGTACATGCCAAGAACTGTTCTTTAGCCAGTTTGCGTTGGTATCCTTTTTAACTCCCATACCAACCCAGCAAGCTAAGTGTTATTATTTTATAAATGATAAAACTATAGATATTGCTTCATGCCCACACAGCTAGAAAATGGTGGGGTTTCAGGATTACTTTCTTGCTCTTCTCTTTCATTGTAGAGACCTCATTGATAATATTGTCTTTAAGCTCAATTTTGATCGACTATTTGAATTTGAATCTTTAAAGGTTACATATTATATTTTAAACAAAATATTTATTATTAAAAAGTATTGGGGTCTGCCATCTTGCCATCTTTCATGGTAAATATACATGTTTCCAGGGACCATGAATTAAGTAGGCTTCTTCATGTAACTGTTCAGTCGCTCAGTTGTGGCCGACTCTTT